>NC_081394.1:5066662-5259162 GCF_030684315.1 Stegostoma tigrinum | reverse complement strand
ACGGTACGTGTCCCATCCCTCAGACGCCCTGTGAGAGCTGTTGGCCAATATTTGTGGTCTGCAGTGAAGTATGCATCAGTTGTGAGAAGGCATTTTGCAAAGGTCAGACAGTTTCTGTTGTCTCGATATCCTCTGTTACAATATCATCAGGAACAGCAGCAGTAGAAGGCCCATTTGACTTCCTGAATCCGCTGCACATTCCTGATAAAATCGTGGCTGACCCCATGATATAGACTCCAGGGATTTAGGTATTGCCGGCTGTGGTTGGCATTTATACGGCCATAGAGCTGTGCATCACAGAAAGAGACCAACTCAGTGAAGTGGGTGGGATTTAGCTCAAGTGGTAGAGCACGACCTAGCATGCTAGAGGTAAAGGGATCAATCCCTATGGTTTTCCACTTCAGGCATTTGTGGCACAGTGGCCAAGAGGAGAAGATGATGGGTTGCTAATCTATTGAGGTGGCTCGGTGGTTAGCACTGCTGCCTTACAATGCCAGGGATCCAGGTTCAATCCCACCTTCGGATAACTGTCTGTGTGTGAAGTTGGCACATTCTCCCCATTTTCCTCTGGATGCTCTAGTTTCCTCCCACGGGACAAAGATGGGCAGGTTAGGTGGATTGGCCGTGCTAAATTGCAAGCAAATCAGGGATGTGTAGATGAGGCGGGTTATGGGGGATGGGGCTGGGTGGGATGCTCTGAGTGTCAGTGTGGACTTGTTGGGCCGAAGGGCCTGTTTGCACACTGTAGGGATTCTGCGATTCATCCACGCTGATCAGTTATCCAAAATTAATCTAGTCCATAATCATATCCCTCTAAACCCTTCCTATCCATATGTCCATCCAGATGCCTTTTAAATGCTGTAACTGTACCAGCCCCCACCACTTCCTCTGGCAGCTCGTTCCATACACGCACCACCTTGTGTGAAAAAGTTACCCCTCAGGTCCCTTTTAAATCTTTCCCCTCTCACCTTTAACCTATGCCCCTCTAGTTTTGGACACCCTCACCCCAGGCAAAAGATATTCATTTACCCTATCCATACCCCTCATGATTTTATAAACCTCTGTAATATCACCCCCTCGGCCTCCGACACTCAGGGAAAAACAGCCCCAGCCTATTTCGAAATGCCCAGAGGGCAGTTAAGGGTCAGCCACATTGCTGTGGGTCTGGAGTCACATGTAGGCCAGACCGAGTAAGGATTGCAGTTTCCTTCCCTAAAGGACAGATGGTTTTTTTTCCCAACAATCGGCAAATAGATTCACGGTCCTCATTAGATTGCCCATTACACATTTTGTTTTAGCTTATCAAATTCAAACTCCACGATCTGCCACTGGGGGGTTCATACCCTGCTCCCTCATGGCTCCCTGGATCAATAGATTAGCAACTAGAGAAGCATTCCCTCAAGACTCTCGACCTCCCCAACTTCTATCGCTTCACCCAATTGTTCTTGACATTTCCATTGATGAAAAATGTATTGAACTCAGCCTTGACTATCCTCAACAGCCTGCCCTCCACTGCCACCTGGGCGGCAGGAGGATTCTGAACCGCTGGGGCAGAGGGTCAGGAAAATGATGCATGCAGGAAAGAAGAAGTGAGACGTTGGCGTTGATAGGAAGTGGTTGAGGCGTGTTGCATAATGTCTTTGGAAAGGTGGCGGGGGGGTGGGGTTTAAAGGTTGGGTCACTGAGCGAAGTCCTGGTTGCCACACTCTGAGGAGGATATGATTGCATTCGAGAGCTTGCAGAGGAGATTCACCGGGAAGTTGTCTGGGCTGGAGTGACTCAGCACCCAAGAGAGACAAGATGCACTAGGGCTGTTTTCCTCAGAGCGGAGAGGGCTGAGGAAGGGGCCTGACAGAGGTGCACGTGGGGTGGGGGGGACACGGTAGATAGGGCAAAACTTTAGTCAGGGACGGGGAGGGGATCAGTCACCAGGGTGGCATAGATTTAAGATAAATGGCAGATGTTTACCAGCGATTTAAATAAAAACATAGTCACCCAGAGAGTAGCAGCTGTCTGCAACACAAAACTCCAAAGAACAGTTGTTTGATGATATTTCTGACGTATTTAGATAAACATTTGGAACACATAGCCCCGCATTGGAATACACAAATGCTTAATGACTGACACATCAAATAAAAATGGATCATGAGGCCGATCTGTACTTTGACTCCTTTAAAACTAACCCCCAAACTCTGACAGACTGTTCCCTTTTGCCAACAAACCCTGCACACAAACTCTCACAGTATCCCCCAAAACTGTTTCTCATTCTCCTGGCTTCCCGAACATACTATTTCTGTGGCATCTGTGTCAAAGCTTTTCGGTAATTTAAATGTCCTATATCAAACCGATTCACCTCGGTCATCGGATTGTCAAAAAGGTTTAATCAAATTGTCAAAAATAATACCAGCTTCACAAGATTGTGTGAGTTGGCTATAATGTATTCACTCAGAAGTGATGATTTTGATGATTTTTCCAATCATGGATGTTATTTTGAAAGGCCCATAGTTTCCGGCTCTCTGTCTCCCTCCTTTTTTTAAATATTGTGAGGTTGGAGTAGGGATGAACTCTTACACAGTCAGTGCTGAGGGAGCGGGCACTGTCGGAGGGTCAGTGCTGAGGGAGCGGGCACTGTGGGAGGGTCAGTGCTGAGGGAGCCCCGCACTGTCGGGGGGTCAGTGCTGAGGGAGCAGGCACTGTCGGAGGGTCAGTGCTGAGGGAGCGGGCACTGTCGGAGGGTCAGTGCTGAGGGAGCGGGCACTGTCAGGGGGTCAGTGCTGAGGGAGCGCCGCACTGTCAGAGGGTCAGTGCTGAGGGAGCGGGCACTGTCGGGGGGTCAGTGCTGAGGGAGCGGGCACTGTCGGGGGGTCAGTGCTGAGGGAGTATTACTGAGTTTGACAATGAATGCAAGGGTTAAGCTACATTGTTTCACAACTATTTTTAAAATTGCAACATGAGTGGAATAAAGAATGTTTCGGAGGTGGTATTGTATGTCCCTGGGTTCTGAAGGGATTTTTGAAATAATGAGTGTGCCCTGGGAGAGATTAGGGGTTAAAAGATGTGACCCTGTACCCCACAGGGAGTCAGCTGTACGGCCCTGTTCATCACTGTGATCGCCAAGAAACTGGAGTTCGACAAAGATGAGAAACACGTCCATCATTTCATGCTGGATATCCAACTCACTAAGGAGGTGAGGAGACAGAAAGCTGGTGGGAATGGGAATGGCCTTTGATGGAAATGCAAGGCATCTGGGGGTGAGAAGACAGAGGGAAGGTCCTCAATGGGAAGGCTATGGGTCAGACCGAGGGTCCTCGATGGGAAGGTTAGGGGGCAGAGGGAGGGTCCTCAATGGGAAGGTTAGGGGGCAGAGAGAGGCTCCTCGATGGGAGGGTTGGGGAGGGCAGAGGGAGGGTCCTCGATGGGAAGGTTAGGGGATAGAGGGAGGGTCCTCGATGAGAGGGTTGGGGGGCAGATGGATCAATTGTGGTGGGAATGCCAGTGAAGTGGGTCCTGCCTCAGACACCCGGGGGGTGATATTTCGCTCCCAGACTCTCTCTCTCTCTCTGTGTCTTTGCTAAAGTACCCCTGCTGTGATAACAGGTGCAGAAAGTTGCAGCTGATCTGATTGGAGTGAGCTGGTTGCTATACAAGCACAGGAAGAGCAGGAACATGCGGAAGATTAGGAAATGCCACCGGGATGTCCTCGCTACAGTCTGCCGGTGGGTGATGACGTCTCCCCCATTGGTTCAAACCCCTCGCCTACAGCTCCCCAACCCAACCCTACCCCCCTGCAGTGAGGGCAGCATCTCCTGTTCATCCTCCCCCCATTCTAAACAGCACCGATCCCATCCATGACCTGACCGAGAACCTCGGATCATTGGGAATGACGAGGGGTGCATGGGACACCGTTGTCGTTGCGGCGCTCCCTCAACGCTGACCCTCCGACAGTGAGGATTTCCCTCAGCACTGACTCTCCAACAGTGCCCACTCCCTCACCACTGACCCTCTGACAGTACGGTGCTCCCTCAGCGCTGACCCTCCGACAGTGCCCGCTTCCTCAGCACTGACCCTCCGACAGTGCCCACTTCCTCAGCACTGACCCTCCGACAGTGCCCACTCCCTCAGCACTGACCCTCCGACAGTGCCCACTCCCTCAGCACTGACCCTCCGACAGTGCCCACTCCCTCAACACTGGCCATCTGACAATATCAATTTGTCTATTTCTGCCTTGAATATACTCAGTGGACCAGCCTCTCCTTCTGCAGTAAAGAATTCCACAGATTCACTCCCCTCTGAGAGAAGAAATTCCTCCTTATCTTTGTCAGTAATGTGCAATCCCTTCTTTTGAGATTACACCCTCTAATCCTAGACTCTCCTATCAGGGGAAACAGCCTTTTTATCTCTCTCCTGTCAAACTCCGAAGAATCTTGTATATTTCAATAATGTAGCCTCTCATTCTTTTCAACTCCAGTGCGTTCAGGCCCAGCTGACTCACCCTTTCCTCATTAGAGAGCCCCTCCTCACCCAGGATCAGCCTAGTGAATATTCTCTGGACTGTCTCCAATGCCAGAATATCTTTCCTTAGATAAAGGGCCCAAAACCCACCATATTCCAGCTCTGATCCCACTACTGCCTTCTACATATTTCCTCCCTGTTGCAACTTGAGCTTCGTAACTATTTCCTCTTGGGGTAAGGAACCAACCGATAACCTTTCGTTTTTTTTATTCAAACCCATTACATTTTTTCTCATATTTTCAGGTTCCGCAAAATTAAGTTGAAACGGAGGAAGCTCCAGGAGCAGGTCAGCACAATGATGGACATCTCAAAGGTAACAGACATTAATGTCTCATCAGCTTCTAGGTCAGGGTCAGTAGAACCAGCCTCCCCACATGGGTTTGTATAGAGCGGGAATGAATGGGAAAGGGTTTGGGTCCATTGGGATTGTGTAGAATGGGAGTGAATGGGAAAGGGTTTGGGGCCATTGGGATTGTGTAGAATGGGAGTGAATGGGAAGGGGTTTGGGTCAATTGGGATTGTGTAGAATGGGAGTGAATGGGAAAGGGTTTGGGACAATTGGGATTGTGTAGAATGGGAGTGAATGGGAAAGGGTTTGGGGCCATTGGGATTGTGTAGAGTGGAAGTGAATGGGAAAGGGTTTGGGTCCATTGGGATTGTGTAGAATGGGAGTGAATGGGAAGGGGTTTGGGTCAATTGGGATTGTGTAGAAAGGGAGTGAATGGGAAGGGGTTTGTGTCCATTGGGATGGTGTAGAATGGGAGTGAATGGGAAAGGGTTTGGGGCAATTGGGATTGTGTAGAATGGGAGTGAATGAGAAGGGTTTTGGGGCCATTGGGATTGTGTAGAGTGGAAGTGAATGGGAAGGGATTTGGGTCCTTTGGGATTGTGTAGAATGGGAGTGGATGGGAAGGGTTTTGGGGCCATTGGGATTGTGTAGAATGGGAGTGAATGGGGAAAGGGTTTGGGGCAATTGGGATTGTGTAGAATGGGAGTGAATGAGAAGGGTTTTGGGGCCATTGGGATTGTGTAGAGTGGAAGTGAATGGGAAGGGATTTGGGTCCTTTGGGATTGTGTAGAATGGGAGTGGATGGGAAGGGTTTTGGGGCCATTGGGATTGTGTAGAATGGGAGTGAATGGGAAGGGTTTTGGGGCCATTGGGATTGTGTAGAGTGGAAGTGAATGGGGAACAGGTTGAAAGTATTCCCTGAAGCAATGATGGAGAGGCTGGGTGGTGGAGTTGGGGGAACAGCGATGATGCAATGGAACGTAATGTGGATCTCCTGACCTTGAAGATGCAGCTTCTCTTGCAAGACATGAATACCAGAATGATCGAGTCGTACACCGAGATGGAGAGGAGCCTTGCAGCCTTGGCGACCAAGGTCGATAGTCTGGCTGTGGGTTTTGAGGAGTTACCCCGTCTGATCTGTGACACTTTCAACAGGCAAAAGATAGGATGAGGACAGCCCCTGGTGCCTGACCTGGCAGATTGGTACGTGGGCACTCAATGGGCGTGGTCCGGGGGCTTGGAGTCGCTGACAAACTGTAAAGGGCTCCAGATTTCCTTTTGTCCTTCCATGCTGAGGTCACACCTTCTGTATCGCAATCGAAACCTTCTGGAACATTCTCAGGGGAAAAACCTGAGCCGAGCTCCTGGCCATCCTGAGGAGAACATTAAAGTCAGAGACCCACTCACCCACAAAATGAAGCCAGCTCATCGTAATGGCCATGAAATTGCCTCAGAATTTCTCGACTCTCCTTGGTCAAACTCTCAGGCTCAGTGATGATGTTTGGAGGGCTTATTTCTTTCATTGAGCCCTGGACCCCACCCTTTCCCTTCAGCCCTCTTGAAAGCTCCTGATGGGTTTCACTTCCGGGCAGAATGAAGGAACATGAGGGACTGCATTTCACTAGCGCCTTGCACTGCCTCAGCACAACCCTAAAGCAGCCTGGGAGGACTTCCTGTGGATGTGTGGCCTCATGAATGGGAACATGGCAGGCATTTAGTGTACAGCAAGCTCTCACACAATGGCAAGGTGACCCAGATCATCCACTTGCCAGGAACAAGGGTTGACAACTGCAGGCCTCAGTACATCAAGAACTTCCCCACCTCAATGCTCTTCATCCAAATCATTGTGTTTTATTCGCTCATGGGGACCTTGCTGGCTGGGTAAATATTTATCTCTCTGTCCCTAGTTGCCTCCTTGAGAAGGTGGGGGTGAGCTGCCGTCTTGAGATGCTGCAGTCCCCATGTGCTGTGGGTTGACACACAATGCCCCTTAGGGAGGCAATTCCAGGGTTTTGACCCAGTGACAGGGAAGGAACAGTGATTATATTTCCAAGTCAGGATGGGGAGTGGCTCGGAGGGCAATCTGAACCCATAATCCGTTGGCTTTGAGAATCACTGTGCACCACTTGGCCTTTATCGATCTATGGCGATGAGCATGGCTGTTCAACCTTGGTGTGCATCGTCCCATGGCTTTTGTCATGACACCAGGACAAACCTGCTGATAAAGATTGATTTGTACTGCTGACCCTGACCTCAGCTTTCACACCGTATCCCTGACCCTGGCAAAACTGTGTCCAAACCCACTAAGGTCCAACACTGAGGTCCAAACAAATTGCAGTGTTTGGCTCACAAACAGACATTTGGTTTGTCTCCATTTACTGCAGGGCTGGTGAACATGTGAAGGCTGCACAGCGCAGGAACAGGCCATTTAGCCCTTTGCTCAGAGCTGGTTTTTCTGCTCCACTCTTCTTTTTCACTTGCCCCCATCCCCAGTTCCTTCTCTCCTTTTGGCCCTCGTGCATCTATCCAGGGTCTCCACTCCCCTCCCCATAACTTGACATGATTGGCCTCCAGTGAGGCCTATCTTCTGTCCCCACTCCCTGCGGGCCTGAGTCCCACATTCCCACCACCCCACCGTCCCACACTCCCTCCTCATTCCCTGTGGGAGTGAGCCCCAAATTCCTCCTCCATTCCCTGTGAGAGCGAATCCCATATTCCCACTGCACTCCCCTCCCCCCACTTCTGGTGAGTCCCACGGTCCCTCCTCATTCCCTATGGTAGTGAGTCCCACTATCTCTGCTCATTCCCTGTGGGAATGAGTCCCACATTCCCCTCCATACCTTGTGGGATTGAGTCCCATATTCCATGCTCATTCCCTGTGGGAGTCCCACACTCCCTCCTCACTCCCTCTTGGAGTGGGTTCTACATCCCCCCGCCCCAGCCCCGTGCTCCCTGTGGGACCCTGTCCCACATTCCCCACCACACCCTGTAGGAGGATGTCCCTCATCCCAACCCTCCTTCACTCCCTCGGGGAAGACATTTCTCCTGAATTCCCCATTGGATTTATTTGGACCATCTTCTATCGTTGCCCTCTCATCCTGGTCTCCCATCCTCATAATTGGAAACATCTTCTTCATGACTGTCCTCCTGAAACGTCTCAGATTTATAAAGGCCTCAGTCCGGTCTCCCATCAGCCACCTCTTGATCGGAAAAGCGACAGAATGTCTGCCCAGAATTATTGCGAACTGCAGATGCTGGAGAATCCGAGATAACAAAGTGTGGGGCTGGATGAACACAGCAAGATGCTGCTTGGCCTGCTGTGTTCATCCAGCCCCAGACTTTGTTATCTCAGAATGTCTGTCCATTCGCTCTTCTCTGTCAATTTTGACCTCTCACCTCTGTCACCCTTGCTTACTCCCTCCCATTTGCCTCTCTGTTATTTCTTCAATGTGGTGTGCCACTAGAAAAGCTCGAGACGGTTACCCCTGTCCAACTGCCCTTGACCTAAAGGCTTGATTGGCCATTTCCAATGGTTGTTAGAGCCACCCACATCACTGTGGGTCTGGAGTCACACATAGACCAGACCAGGTAGGGACAGCAGATTTCCATCCCTAGAGGGCATTCGTGAACCAGTTGGGCGTTTACAGCAATCGGTGATAGTTTCACAATGAAATTTATCTCATTGGTTTTCATTCAATGGCCTCACCTTCTACCATCTACAGTGCCTTCTCCATGTTTACATAATTATGCATTTTTTGTATGCTTTATGTCAATGTGTAACTACAACTGGATATAATTATAACTTCATCGTTTTGTTACAATTTACAGAGGATCCAATTCAGTCGTGCTCCATGGGCTGTGATAACATGTTAGGTTTTGGGAGACTTCCCCCAGAACCAATCAGAATCACAGAATTGTTACCGAGCCAATGGTCCATTCCCTGGCCTTCTCCCTGTAACCCCGCACTTTTCAGATATCCCCTCTACAGAATTCCCCGGAACCACCCTCCCAGGCTAGGCCTGAGTCACTCGCTGCCCCCACAACATTTTTGGTTGGGGATGGGGAGTTGTCACTTTCTTGGCCAATTTCCCTGAACTTCTCTGTTGCCTCATCTTCTTGAACCCTTGGCGAATGGGAACTGTTTGTCCCTGTCCACGCTGTCCAGACCTATCCCCCAACTCCTCATGAGCTCGAATGCCTCGACCTGATCTGCTCTCCACTTTCTCCCCTCCATTTGGCCATCAGGCGTGGGAGCAGAGTAGGCTGTTCGGCCCATAGAATCCCCTCCACCTTTCACAGCTGATCTGCCGACCCTCAAATCCACTTTCCGATCTTTTTTCCTCACTGATTTAAAACCTGTCCTTGAATATGCTTAACAACCCAGCTGCGACAGACTTCTGCGATGAAGAATTCCATAGATTCACCAAACCCAAGAGAAGAAATTCCACCTCTTATTGGGTGACCTCTTATTCTGAGATGATACCCTCTGGAACTAAACTGTCCCACAAGGAGAAACAACCTCTCCACATATCTCCTGTCAAGTCCCCTCTGAATTAAGAGTTGATCTTCCAAAACTTCAATGAGTACAGGCCCAACCAACTCAACCTCTCCCCATAATACCGTCCCCTCCATACTTAATGAATCTTCTCTAGACTGCATCCCATTTTTACACTCCATTTCCTTTGGTTTACAGGCCATCGTTCCATTGGCTATTTTTTTTTTAATTGGCACTAACCTTTTGCCAATCCTGGATCATGACTCCCAAATCCCTCTCTGCTGCAGGCTTTCATAGTGACATAGAATCTCTACAGAGTGCGGAGGTCAGCCATTCGGCCCGTCAAGTCCACACTGATCTTCTGAAGAGCATCCCACCCCATCCCTGTAATTCCCACCGCTAATCCACCCAGCCTGCACACTATGGGTCAATTTAGCACAGCCAATCACACCTTTGGACTGTGGGAGGAAAACGGACCCCATGGAGGAAACCCACGCAGACACGGGGAGAATGTGCAAACTCCATACAGTCAGTCGCCCGAGGGTGGAATCGAACCCAGGCCCCTGGCGGGCAGCAGTTCTCTAACTACTGTGCCACTGTGTCACCTTTAAGTCTGGGATGAGTCTGGATGGGGTGCTCTTTGGGAGGGGTGGTGTGGATTCCATGGATTCTCTGAGGGGGAGAATTTGCCTTTGACTCAGTAAGTTGTTGTTGTAGCTTAGGACATGCTGCCTGTACAGGAGCTAATTCAACAGGAAATTTCGAAAGGAGTAGTTGTGTCAGAGGAAATACTGGATGGGGATATATTTTCCAGGGCAGTTGGTTGGGGGGGTGGTGGGGGTGGGGTGTGTGAGTGGTTCTAATCAGACAGATCTTAAGAGAAGGAGGGGGGAATCAATGGGCCGAAGGGCCTCCCACCCCCTGTGTTATATGATGGTCTGACTCTGCAACCATTAAACTTTCTTGGGCTTGTTTTTGTTGTTGATGACAGTGGATTTGTCATTGTAAATGCCGTGCATGTGTGTTCCTGACTTCAGATTGTTTCCATTGGAATGCCGTCATATTTTTAAAAATAAAAGACTATCGCAGAAAACAAACGTTTGTGTGAAAATGCTCTTTACTTTATCATCCGAATGTGCCTCCCCGTCAAACATTTCGCCCAGGGTCTGGCAGTCAGCCTGCTTAAATGCGATAGGTACGGGAGGAAGCCATTCAGCCCGTCGATACTGCCCCATCCCCTCCTTCGCCCCCATTCAGTCGATCTTCCAGCTCAATTCCTCGCTTCCGAATTGTGAATTCCGAAGATTCTGGGGACCACCCTGTGGTCAGGCAGCCAGCAGCGAATATGGCCACAAGACTGGTCAAGAGCTACAATGAGGAATGCTGGGAAATTTGGTCAAGCTAGTTTAAACCCTGACCTCGGTTAAAAATGCAGCCAGGACATTTTGGGGCTTACCCTAGACTGAAAGAATTGTGGATGCTGCAAATCAGAAACAGAAATTGCTGGTCAAGCTCAGCAGGTCTGATAGCATCTGTGGAGAGAAATTGGGTCAAGCAACCCCTCATCATGTCGTTAACTTGTTCTGTTAGCTGTGGCCTGCAGCTTCCTGTGTCGACTCCAATATGGTGGTCAGCTAGACATAATGGCATCTTCTTTCCATATGTGGACAACTGTAAGCGAATACTTATGACTTGATGTAGACATTTGGGTGTGTTCGACGAGCCATTGGCTGGATTTGAGCATTGTGATCAGGTTTGGCCAATTCGTAGGCTGAGTGCCAGAGAAGGTTCTGGAAGGACGAGCATACTTTGAGCTAAAAGTTAGCAGCTCAAAATGTTTCACGGGAGAGACCATTGGAGACCGACGTTTGAGGAGCACATTCCCTGAAGTCTTCACAGAAGATAAATCTTCAGAGAAGACAAAGAAAAAGTCCCCATAATGCAAGAACTACACCATGAGCAAAATTTGGGGTAGAATTTGTTTTGAGCCAAACTTATAGCTAAATTTTCAGGTTTAACGTGGATGATGCAAATCAGAAACAGAAATTGCTGGTCAAGCTCAGCAGGTCTGATAGCATCTGTGGAGAGAAATTGGGTCAAGCAACCCCTCATCATGTCGTTAACTTGTTCTGTAAGCTGTGGCCTGCAGCTTCCTGTGTCAACTCCAATATGGTGGTCAGCTAGACATAATGGCATCTTCTTTCCATATGTGAACAACTGTAAGCGTTAAATGAGGTTAAAATGAGGTAAAGTGAGGTTAAATGATGTGAGTTAAAGCTGGACGAAGTAAAGAGTAAATGCTGCGACAATTTATATTGAATGTTGATTGCTAAAGAGTTAAATAAATAAGGGTTAGTTTGATTAAAGTCTGGGTTGCCTCCCGGAAGAATTCCTGGTTGAAAGGTTGGAGTACGCTTTTCACTATCCGAGTGACTCTTTGTGCCCATCCAAAAAGGCCGACTGCTTATCCTGACTCAGTGGCCTAGTCATGGTTCAGACTCCCCTGGGAGGGGAATGGTGGCCTTCATGAGGCAGTAGCCTATCACCTTTGACCGTTAAGAATTTTAATTCTTTCCTAGATTCATTCAGTGAAGAACAGGTCCTTCAGCACAGACATAAGAATGCCATAATCCCAATCTGTCCCATAACCTCGCATGTTATGTTATTTGAAGTGCTCATCCAAATATTTTTTGAAAGATTGTAAGGTTTCCAGCCTTCACTACTTTCCCAGGCAGTGCAATCCAGGCTCCACCAGCCGCTGGTGAAAACTTTATTTTCCAAAATCCCCTTCCTATCTCCTGTCCCCTACCCTAAAACTATGCTCTCTTGTGATTGGTCCCTCAACCAAGGGGAACATTTCCTTTCTATTTTCCCTCATAATCTTATACACCTCAATCATGTCCACCCTCAGTCTTCTCTGCTCTAGAGAAAACAATCCGAGCCTGTCTAGTCTCTCCTTATAGCTCATCCCCCATCCTCCTAAACTGCAAGAAATTGTACACAGTCCTCCTCATCACTCTCCAGAGGAGAATTCTCTCAAACTTGGAGTCAATTCAGATAAAGAGACCAGACAACAGACCACTTGAGGTGTGATCTTACCAAAGCTCTGTATAAATGCAACAAGACTTCCTCACTTTTATTCTCACACACCTTCGCAGTGAAGCCCTCTGTGTTGCCTGTTTCTTAGGCCCCAATCTGCGGTTGCCACGGAGATGCCTCCATGTTTTCCTCTTACTCAGGGCCAATTAAGTAAATTTAAGTTAAGGTACCACCTTGGAAAGGGACACCAAACGCAGAATTTAAGGTTAGTAAGACAAATTGATGGAAATTGTCTGTGAAATTTCAGCCCCTGCGCTGGCCAGGTCGAATCGGCAAGATTTCTTGTCACACGCTCGGCTGGGGGAGTTGTGGGTAGTCAGGCCAAATGATCACTTGGCTCGACGCTCCCCACCCCTCACCTCCCACTGTCTGTCAGTAGATGCCCTGTTATGCATTAGATGGCTGGACCTCAGAGATGCCTGAGGTGAGGAAATTGGCAGTATTTGGGGCGGCATGGTGGCTCAATGATTAGCACTGCTGCCTCACAGCACCAGGGACCCGGGTTCAATTCCACCCTCAGGCGACTGTCCATGTGGAGTTTGTACATTCTCCCCGTGTCTGCATGGGTTTCCTCCGGGTGCTCTGGTTTCCTCCCACAGCCCAAAGATGTGCAGGCTAGGTGGATTGGCCGTGCTAAATTGCCTGTAGCATTCGGGGATGTGTAGATTAGATGGGTTAAAGAGAGATGGGTCTGGATGGGATTCTCCACAGGTCAGTGTGGGCTTGTTGGTCCAAAGGGCCTGTTTCCACACTGTAGGGATTCTATGATCTATGAATATTTGCAACATGCTACTACCAGGCAATGACTATTTCCATCAAGAGACAATCTAAACGCTGCCCCTTGACATTCAATGGCATGACCATCATTGAATCTCCCACTATCAACATTCTGGTGATAACCATTGGCCAGAAACTCAAGTGGAGTCACCACATTTGTTTTGATGTATTATTGCCACACGTACCTCATTACAGAGTAAAGTTTTGTTTTGTGAGCAGTACAGGCAGACCATACCACACAAAATGCATCGGGGTAATAGAACGAGGATACAATGTAAGGTGCACAAAAAGCGTGGTCAACATTACATTTAAAATTTGAGACGGTCATTCAGAATTCTAATAACAGCGGGGAAGAAGCTGTACTTGAATCTGTTGGTGCGTGTGTGTGAGCTTTTGTATCTTCTGCCTGACAGAAGAGTGTGCAAGAAATTATAAGTGGGCAGGGTCTTTGATGATGTTGGCTGCCTTCCTGAGGCAGTATGATGGACTGCTGGCTTGTATGATGAAGTGTGAAGCTGGATGAACACAGCAGGCCAAGCAGCATCTCAGGAGCTCCTGAGATGCTGCTTGGCCTGCTGTGTTCATCCAGCTTCACACTTTGTTATCTTGGATTCTCCAGCATCTGCAGTTCCCATTATCTCTGGTTTGTATGATGGTCTGGGCTGTGTTCACAACTTCCTGTAGTTTCCTGGGAAGAGCAGTTGCCATATCAAACTGTGATCCATCAAGATGGAATGCTTTCTGCGGTGCACCTATTAAAAATCGATAAGCATCTTTTTGGTTATGCCAAATTTCCGTAGCTTCCTGAGGAAGTAGAGGCGTTGTTGTACTTTCTTGACCAAAGCATCAACATAGGAGGACCAGGATAGATTGTTGGTGATCATCATTCCTAGGAACTTGACGCTTTCTTGACCCCCTCCACGTCAGCTCCATGGATACAGAGGGTCTTCCTTGCTTTCTGAAGTCAATGACTAATGATCATAAGCACAGTGGCTACAAGAGCAGGTCTCTGGAACTCACCTCCTGACCCCTCCTCATTCCCTGTCCCACCATTGACAAGGCACAAGTCAGGAGAGGGATGGAATACTCCCCACTTGCCCCTGGATGGGGGCAGCCCAAAAAACACTCAAGAAGCTCGACACCATCCAGGACAAAGTAGCCCCGACTCGATTGGCCCCACATCCACAAACATCCCACTCCCTCCCCCCACCGACGCTCAGTCGCAGCAGTGTGTACCATCTACAAGACGCGCTGCAGAAACTCACCAAAGATCCTCAGGCAGCGCCTTCCAAACCCACGACCCACTTCCATCCAGAAGGACAAGGGGCAGCAGATACATGGGAACACCAGCCCCCTGCAAGTTCCCCTCCACTCCCCATCCTGACTTGGAATTTGGCCCATTCCTTAGCAGTCGCTGGGTCAAGATCTGTCCCAAACAGCACCGTACCTACACCCATCTAAGGAGGTTGCTCATAATTTCCCCCACAGGGGGCTCAAAAAGATGGGTATTAGCCAGCAATTATCACAGACTGTTGAAACAAAACCCTTAGCGATTTTGTGGTGATGTGTGAGTAATGTTTTTAGAGAGACCAACTTGATACAATGCTGCCGATAGGCCTGGCTGGTTTTAAGACCAGTTGGTGTTTCACCGTGAATGGGTGCTTCCTCTCTCCTCCAGCCCCACAAGTCCACTGCTGTCTCTGAGTTCCAGATAAGCCTACAATTGAGGATTCATAGAAACCCTAACAGCGTGGAAGCATGCCATTCAGCCCATTTTGACCCTTTGAAGAGTATCTTACCCAGACCCACCTAACTTATCCCTGTAACCCTGCATTTCCCACAGCCAATCCACCCAACCTGCACCTCTTTGGACTGTGGGAGGAAACCGACACAGACATGGGGAGAATCTGCAAACTGCACACAGTCGCCTGAGGGCGGAATCAAACCCAGGTCTGGGGCACTGTGAGGCAGCAGTGCTAACCACTGAGCCACCGTGCTGCCTGATTATTTGGATAGAAATTGGTGCGGGGAAAGCTCTGATGACTGGCTGTTGGCGGTGATACTCGTCTGAAGAGCTGGGGCAGGCACGATGGGTCGAACAGCCTCTGTCTACACTGTAATAGTTCTGTATTGTTGAGCACGCAGTAACGCCAAAGGCTAACTCATTAAATTTCGCCTTTACAATGACTTAATTTTCTCTGGATGTTCCCTGTTTAAAAAGAAACCTCTCTGTTTTGGGGGAAGGGGGATTTTGACATTTCCCTTTCTTCAAGATAACCATCTCCCTCATGGACATTTATTTCAAAAGGCCCAGGAACTTTTGCCCTTCATTCTGGGACGAAAGTAAGTGAGCTCAGATGATGTTGGGGGTGGGTAGTGAGCTCGCTCTCTCTCTGGGTGAGGGGGACAGTGTGGGATTGGACAATGAGGACGGTGGTGGAAGGGGGAACAATCTGATCGAGGCGGAACTATGGTTTCCAACCCCCGCACTCCAGCCGGACGGCTCTGAGGCTGACACTGTTTGCTCGGGGCGGGTCCGCCGCTGTCAGTTCTCCGGGCGGAAGAGGCCGAGAGCAGGTGAGGGAGGTGGCTATTGACTGCAGGATCCAGCCCTGCTAGTTATACTAGTTATAGTTAAATGGAACATCTAGTTATAGGAAAAGGCCAGTAATACTGGTTCAAATATACTGTACTAATAATGTGTACATAACCAGTTCTGCTAGTTATACTAGTTAAAGGGAGCACCTAGTTATAGGGGAAAGACTGGTTGTGTGGAATGGGAAGTTATTGCTAGTCAGAGTGTACTGTGTCCCTAATTAAAATGTGTACACCAGCACTGCTAATTATAGTAAATGGCTGATTATGCTAGTTATAGGGAACAGCTAGTTATTTGGAAGAAGGGTCTAGGCCCAAAACATCAGCTTTCCTGCTCCTCTGATGCTGCTTGGCCTGCTGTGTTCATCCAGCTCCACACCTTATTATCTCAGATTCTCCAACATCTGCAGTTCCTACTGTCTAGTTATATGGAACTGCTGGTTTTACTAGTTTGAATGTACTTTACTATCAATTAAAATGGATACCAGCTCTGCTAGTGGTACTCTTTATAGGGAATGACTGGTTATGTTGGGCATGGAACTGCCAGTTGTACTTGCTTGACTGTGTTGTGCTATTAATTAAAATGTGTACACCACTGTTGGTTAAACTATTATAGGGATTTGCTAGTTACAATAGTTTACTGTATTCCTATTTAAATATATACACTTATTACTGCTAGTTGTGTTAGTTAGTGGATGGTACTGTTAGTTAAAATGTATACAATGGCTCTGCTAGTTATAGGTTACAGCTTTTTTTGACTGGTTTTAGGGTATTGTGTTCCTGGTATTAATAGAGCTAAAATATTGCATACCTCTGGTTATACCAGTTGAACAATACTATGCTCTTGTTAAACTGTCTTTACGATACTATGATTTTGATGGTTATACTATTTTTGGGGTACTGCATTCGGTTGGTCATCTTAGTGCTAGGACTGATACACTTAATAGTAACGCCCTGTGGAGTGTTGCTGAGCATAGAGACTTTGGAGTACAGTTCCTCGAGAGTGGAGTCACACAGGTAGATAGGAGAGTGAAGAAGGTGTTTGGTATATTTGCCTTTGTTGATTAGTGCATTGAGAATAGGAGTTGGGAGGACATGTTGCTGCTGTACAGCACATCACTTAGGCCACTTTTGGCATATTGCATTCAGTTATAGTCTTCCTGCTGTAGGAAGAAACTTGGAAAGGGTTCAGAAAAGATTTACAAGGATGTTGCCAGGACTATAAGGTTTGAACTATAGAACATTTAAAAAGCATCTGGATGGGTATATGAATAGGAAAAGTTTAGAGGGATATGGGCCAAATGCTGGCAGATGGGACTAGCTTTATTTGGGATACCTGGTCAGCATGGACAAGTTGGACCAAAGAGACTGCTTCTATGCTGTACGAGTCTGTGACTGTATAGTGCACTGCCCAGATCTTGGTGTAGTTCTCCTAGTTAAGCTAGTTTTAGAACGCCCCTCTCATGGTTAGACTAGTTGCAGATACTGTCCTCCTTCTCTATGTATTAGTCCTGTGGTAACAGGCTCTTGATTGTTATATTAGTTTTAGGGCACTGTTCTTGCTAGTTATTCTTGTTCTGCGATAATGCACAGTTGGTGGTTATACTGTGATTGTGCTAGTTAGATCTGTTCCAAGATTCTGCTGTTGAAATGATAAATGCTGTTGCTGGATGTGCAGGGCAAATGGTTGTAAATGTCTGCGGTAATGAACTCATTGTAGGTGTTGCCACTCGGCACAATGGACTGACACAGCACAGGAAGAGGTCGGCGCCAGTTTTGAAAGATTAATTCAAATAGTATCAGTTCCCCATCCCCACCCTGGTCATTTCCCCATCCTCACATTCCCCCTACGGCTCTGCAAATCTTTCTCCTTCATGTACTTCTCCAGCACACCTTTTGCAAGTACCCGTTGAATCTGTGCCTGCCGTCCTTTCAAGCGCCATATTTCAGACCATGGCAGCTCGCTGTGCCCAAAGTAAATTCTCCTTGAACTCCCATTTAAATCTCCTCCCTATCTTTCTCGCCTCTAAGGAGAAGGATCTCAGCTGCTCCCAGTCCCTCCATGTGAAGTCATCCTTGAGACAGTTCCAACAAATTCTCCTCCTCAGTCCTCTCTGAGGCCGCAACATGCTTCATGAGAGACAGAATGGAATGGGTCACTACAGTCCAGCTGGTACTTAAGAACACAGACTGGTACTGCACTGGAGCAGGCCCCTTGACCAGGCAAATGGCTACAGAAGGGCTGCAATTTGAAACTTTTGACTTTATTTCTTATTCCCTACTTGATACTGAGAAGAAGTGTAATGTTGAAATTTTAACTTGTTTCTTTCTTTTTCTACTTTTTACCTGAGAGTTTGTCCGGAGGTACCTTGTACCGAAGCTGGTGACGCTATGAATTTTCACTACTCCTGTATCGCTGCACTTTAGTGTGCGTGACAATGAAACCTAATTCTAATATCTGTCAAGGTGTCTCTTAAATGTTGCTATTGTATCTGTCTCGAGCATCACCTCTGGCAGCACGTTCCAGGCACTTAGCACCCCAAACATGAATAATCTAGTTTAAAAACAAAAGCCCTGATACTAAGATAAAAGTCCTCAGTGGCAGGGGTGCGAGCTGCGGTTTTGAAATCCTGATGGAAGTGGCTGATGTGGAACTGTGACCAACAGGCAGCTCTTCGACTGTGAGAGCCCAGGCTTTTCACTAAAAATTTCCCCTTGAGAAGTATCGGGTCCCATTCCTTTTGATTTGAATTGTTGTTGGGAGATTTGAGAATTAGAACAGTTTCTTTCAATAAATGACTTCCCATCTCCTTTTATTCCCTTAGTTCCGTCTCTCTTCCTTACACTTTTTCCACTGGATTGAATGAAATAAACTTGAACTCAATATTTGAATCGGCACTCCCTGGTTTATAGTTCGTGTGTCCCGGTGAGGGTGGATATAGTGTCCAGATTCGGAATGATGCTCTATCCAGAGTCTAACCAGTGATTAGTACAGGCATGTAGAAATTTCCAAGCTTGATGGCCACTCAGATTGAAAGTTGCGGTATTCTTTTTGGGATTAATTTCATTGTTTTGACCGTTCCTCCAATTCCAACCTCTTGAGTATCCCCCACTTCACTTCACCAGTGGTAGCTGGCCTTCAGCTGCCTGTGGTCCTGAACTGTGTCACTCCCTCCCTAAATCTCTCCCTCCCCCTTCTTCCACCTCTCCCTCTCTCTCTCTCTCTCTCTCGCGCTCTCTCTCTCTCTCTCTCTCTCTCTCTCTCTACCTGTCAAGACCACAAGGAATACAAACAGGAGTAGGCTGTTTGCCTTTTGCAAATGCACTGCCGTTCAATAACATGGTGGCCAGCCTGGCATTCCTCACATCTACCTTCCTGCCTTTTCCCCATAACCCTGGATTCCCCGACTGATCAAGAATCTATCTCAGCCTTAAATATACTCACGGGCTTTGCTCCCACAGCTCTCTGTGGCAAGGTGTACCAGAGGATCAGAACCCTCTGAGAGAAGAAATTCCTCCTTATCTCAGTGATAATTGGTGCCCCTTTATTCTGAGACTGTGTCGCCTGGACCTAGACTCTGCCACTGAGGGGGTAACACCCTCTCAGCATTTACCCTGTCAAGCCCCTTAAGAATCCAATATGTTTCAATGAGATCACCTCCCATTCTTCTAAACGCCAGTGTGTAGAACCCCGACCTGTTTAAAATTTGTCCATCAGACAATCCCTCCATCCCAGGGACCATCCTAGTGAAACTTCTGTGAATTGCCTCCTATGAAATGACATCTCATCGTAAATAAGGGAACTAAAACTGCTCCCAGTACACCAGATGTGGTCTCACCAGCACCTTGTACAGTTGCAGTCAGAGGTCCCTACTTTCATACTCCAACCCCCTTGAAATAAGAGCCAGGATTCCGTTAATCTGAAGCAGTAAAGCAAAAACAAAGAACTGCAGAAACTGGAAATCAGACATACAGACAGTAGCCTTCCCGATTCCCTGCTGTCCCTGTGCTGTACCTTGCTGTGTAACATGCATGAGTTCCCCCAAGTCCCTTTGCACAGCAGCTTTCTGCAGTTTCTCTCCATTTAAATAAATACTCTGTATTCTTTTATTCTCGCGTCCACAATGAACAACTTCACATTTTTCCCACTCCATTTGCGAATTTTTTTGCCCACTCACTGAAACATGATTGATATCTCGCTGTGTCCCTCTGGCCTTTCCCCCATTTTTGTGTCATGCGCAAATTCGGCTAAAATACATTCACTTCCTTCCTCCAAGTCATTAATATATATCGTCGACAGTTGTGGATCCAGTGCTGAACCACTGCTCACAGGTTGCCATCCTGAAAAAGAGAATCCCTTATAGAAAAAGAATGGAGACAGTCAGAGGCCAGAATGGCCTCAGCCTGTAGATGGCAGTGCTGTTTTCTTTTAAGTCAATCTCAGAAACCTGCAAATGTTGATCACTGTTAATGAAACCAGGGATGGTCCTCAGAAAAATTATATTGGGGTGATATTTTGTTGAGGCCTCTTCTGGAATACTGTGTACAGTTCTGGTCCTCTGTTTTGGAAAGATATTACTAAGCTGGAGAGGTTTCAGAAGAGATTGATGGCAATGTTGCAGGCACTGAGGGTTTGAGTTAAAAGGAGAGGCTGAGACCGTTTTTCACTGGAGGTTGAGGCTTGACCTTATACTAGTTTATACAATCGTGAGGGATATAGATAAGATGTCTTTTCCCTAGGATGGGGGTATTCAAAACTAGGGGGCATATTTTTAAGGTGAAAGGAGAAAGATTTAACAAAAAATATGAGGGGCGACTTTCCTTTACACAGAGTGGGTTTGTGTGTGTGGAATGAGCTTCCCGAGGAAACGGTTAATGTGGGAACAGTTACAACGTTTGAGAAGCATTTGGATCAGTACCTGAAGAGGAAAGGTTTGGAGGGACATGGGCCAGGAGCAGGCAGGTGAGACTAGTGTCGTTCGGGATTGTGGTCAGCACGGACTGTTTGGACCGAAGGGCCTGTTTCTGTGCTGTATGACCCTGTATGGTACTGATGCTAATGTCCTCTTTGTGAATCATTCCAGTAGGCACAAAGTGAGCTGCTTCTTCCAGGTTTAAAAAGATTTGCCACATGTTCAGGTAACACAGTGGTAAGCAGATACTGATAAATTTTCTTTTCTTAGAAAAAAAGTGCTTGATTCAGCAATGCAAATCCCTATAATTTTTGCATTTACCTGTTGTTTAATTCAGATTATTGGATGGTTCTGATGTTACTGACATTAACATAGCTTTGAATCACTGTGCGTAATTTTTACAAAGCCCATATCAGGATACCTCAGCACTGGCATTCATCATGTGGTTCAGGGCAGGGGAATGTACTATTCGGCTAATGGGGCACCCTCAATTGTTAGAGTAGCAAATTTTGCAGTTGAACGTCATTTGCTTGTTATTTAAAATACGCAGAAGGCAAGGAAGAGCAGGGAACTATGTGATGTCTCCCTATTTTCCTTGGAGCAGAGAAAGTGGGGGGGTAATTGATTTGAGGTGCTCATGAGTGTGAGGAGCTTTTGATCGAGTTGATGAGGAGTTACAGTCTCCAGGGGCAGGAGGGTGGGGGCACCAGAGGGACACGGATTGAAGGGGGAGGGGGCGGTTGTAGGGAGAGGTGGAGAAGTTGTTTTGACACTCGAAGGTGTTGTGATTTGGGAGTACGTCCTGGAAGGGTGGCACAAACCGATTTGACAAAATCTTTCAAAAGTGGGGGTGAATCCGACGAATGCTGAAAGGTTAGGGCCGGGGGGAGCGGTTAGTGTGCATGAACCTGTGTGTGGGGAGGAACAGTTGGGAGGTGCAAGGTTGGGGCGGGGGGTGGGGGAGTGTGGGACTAAGGGACTACTCAGAGAGATCTTTCAAAGAGCCAGAATGGGCAGTACAGACTCCTTTAGCCCAAGCTTTGCAGCTGGGTTTCCAGTGAGATAGCGGTACATTCATAGCCGTACATAGTGAGGCACCATTCTTTGAGCCATCAGCCTCACATTGAGCTGGGGAGGTTAGAGGGTCTTGCAGCAAGTCTGTAACTGGTGCTTGTCTCTGCAGGATGGGTGTGAAGGACCGATAAGACAGGAAACATGCAGAAAACACCGATCATCCTCGCCAAGCCTCCTGCGGAGAGGGTAAGGAATGAGCTCGCTTACACGTACAGAGAGAGGAGCTGGTTGCGAACAGACTGACCTTGCTGTGTTGCCGATAGTTCATGCTGCGTTGTCAGCAGGGTGGGGGTTCACTTCAGCACAGTGCCCACCCTTGGACACTGCAGCTCATGAACGAAAGTGCTTCCACCTTTCGCCTCTAAGCCACAGCCAATGTGAGGTGTTGCACTGTAGGGAACAGGGAAGCCAATGGGGTGCACAGCAAGATCCCGCATGCTATAACTGTTTTCCCTTCCTGCTTCTTCCACCTTTGTTATTACTTTGAACTCGTTCTTTCCTGGACTCGCTGGGAAGAGAGACATCTGTTAATTGCCCTTTGAGAAGGTGGGGGTGATCTGCCTTTTTGCAGTCCCCTTGTGCTGTGGGTTGATCCACAATGCCCCTTAGGGAGGGAATTTCAGGATTTTGACCCAACAACACGGAAGGAACGATGACAAATTTCCAAGTCAGGAAGGGGAGTGGAGGGGAAGTTCCACGGGGCTGTTATTCCTGTGTATCGGTGGCCCCTTGTCCTTCTCAATGGAAGTGGTCGTGGGTTTGGAAGGTGCTGTCTGAGGGTCTTTGGTGAATTTCTGCAGAGCATCGTGTAGACGATACACACTGCTGCGACTGAGCGTCGGTGGGGGGAGGGAGTGGGATGTTTGTGGATGTGGGGCCAATCGAGCGGGGGCTGCTTTGTCCTGGGTGGTCGAGCTTCTCGAGTGTTGTTGGAGCTGCCCCCATCCGGGAAATGGGGAGTGTTCCATCGTCTTGTGTAAGACCTGACTGTTATTTAACCGGAGAAAGGCTGCAGGAAACTAAAAAACAAAGGGATTTAGGAGTCTCATCCATGAATCACAAAAAGCTAGGAATCAAATGCAGGAAAGGCAAATGGAATGTTGGCGTTTATCTCAAAGGGAATGGAGCACAAAAGCAACACACACTTTTAAAAAGTGTTCGAGGCATGCTCAAAGAGCAGCTGAAATACCATAAACTGTATTACGTCCCTGATCCAAGTATAAGGTTTTCTGGCATTGGAGGCAGTCACACCATAGAGTCACAGAGTTCAGAAACAGACCCTTCGGCCCAACTCCTCCATGCCAACCTGATATCCTAAATTAATCTAGTCACATTTGCCAGCATTTGTCCCATATCCCTCCAAGCCATTCCTATTCATATACTCTTCTAGATGTTGAAATTGTTCCAGCCTCCACCACTTCCTCTGGCAGCTCCTTCCATACACGCACCACCCTCTGTGTGAAAAAGCTGCCCCTTAGGTCCCTTTTAAATCTTTCCCCTCTCACTTTAACCCTATGCCCCTCTAGTTTTGAACGCCCCCCCCCCCCCCGGGAAAAAATTTTGTCTATTCACCCTACCCATGACCCTCATGATTTTATAAACCATCCCTCAGTCTCCAACACTCCAGGGAAACTAGCCCCAGTCTCTCCCTGTAGCTCAAACCCTCTGACCCTGGCAACATCATTGTAAAACTTTTCTGAACCCTTTCAAGTTTCACAACGTCCTTCTTTTGGAGGGAGACCAGAATTATACTGCCCTGATTTGCCTTTCCAAAATGCAGCACCTCGCATTTATCTAAATTAAACTCCATCTGCCACTCCTCGGCCCATTGGCCCATCTGAGCAAGATCCCATTGTGCTGTGAGGTAACCTTCTTCACTGTCCATTCCACCTTCAGTTTTGGTGTCATCTGCAAACTTGCGAACCATTCCACCCATGTTCACGTCTAAATCATTTATATCAAAAATGAAAGGTAGTGGACCCAGCACCGATTCTTGTGGCACACCGCTGGACACAGGCCTCCAGTCTGAAAACCAACCTTCCACCGCCACCCTCTGTCTCCGACCTTCGAGCCAGTTCTGTATCCAAATGGCTAGTCCTCGCTGTACTCCGTGTGACCTAACCTTGTTAACTAGTCTACTGTCAGGAACCTTGTTGAATGCCTTACTGACACCCATTGCTCTTGTCTCATCAATCCTCTTTGATACGTCTTCAACCAACTCAGTGAGACACGATTTCCCAAGCACAAAGCCATGTTAAGTATCCCTAATCAGTCCTTGCCTTTCCAAATACATAAGTCCTATCCCTCAGGATTCCCTCCAACTTGCCCACCACAGCTGTCTTGCTCACGGGTCTATAGTGCCCTGGTTTTTCCTTACCACCTTTCCTAAACAGTGGCACCACGTCAGAAAACCTCCAGTGTTCCGGCACCTCACCTGTGACTATCGATGATACAAATATCTCAGCAATGGGCCCAGCAAGCATTTCCCGAGCTTTCCATAGAGTTCTGGGGTACACCTGATCAGGTCCCAGGGATTTATATACCTTTATGCATTTTAAGACATTCAGCACCTCTTCATCTGTAATATGGATATTTTTCAAGAAGTTGCTAATAATTGCTCCATGATCTGTATCATCCACATCCTTCCCCACAGAAGCACTGATGTAAAATTGTTTAGTATCTACCCCCATGTTGCACACGCAGGCAGCTTTGCTGATCTTTAAGAGGCCCTATTCTCTCCCTCGTGACCCTCTTGCCCTTAAAGATAGGGAGGGTCTGCCTTACGACGATGGGTTGAGTACTTTGGGCCCGGACTCACTGGACAAACAGAAGAATGAAAGTTGACCTTATTAAAATGTACAAGATACTTCAGGGACTTGAGATGTGGGCAGGTTACTTGCCCTTGTAAGACCACAGGAGACGGGGGAAATGAGGGGTCGCCCTTTTAAGGCAGAGACGGGGAGAAATTTCTTCTCTGAGCATGGAGAAGGTGTGGAATTCTGGGTCCAGGTCATCACGTATATTCAAGGCTGAGACAGGGTGGCGTGGAGGTGACGGGGGGAGAAACGGTGGGGGAGGGGTGGCGTGGGGGGCGCTTGGGGGGAATGGGATGGTGGGGGGCGTGGGGGCTTGGGGGGTATGGGATGGTTGGGGGCGCTGAGGGGGGCATGGGGGCTTGGGGGGGGGAATGGGATGGTTGGGGTCGGGGGTGTGGGGGTGCGGCAGGAGGTTGGTGCACTGAGGGGGGTGTGGGGCTGACGGTGTGTACTCGGGAGTGTGGATTGTTTCTTGGTGGGGGGACAGGGGTTCTGGAAAACAGGGGGATGGGGGTGTCAGGTGTGGGTGTAGGGGTGATGGAGGGGTGGGGATGGACGGGGGGTTTTGTGGGATGAACAGGGGCGATGGGGTTGGACGGGGGTGGGTGGTGGGGGGAGTATCTGCTGAAGATGTTTTCTGACTGCTCTATTGATTGGGAAAACTCAGGAGGGTCAGGAGCTGTGCAGAATGGAGTGTTTTCTCTTGTGCTGTGTCCTGATGGTGTGTGTTTTCTCTCACTGTCTCTCTCTCTCGCTCTCTGTCTCTCTCTCTCTCGCTCTCTGTCTCTCTCTCTCTCGCTCTCTGTCTCTCTCTCTCTCTCTCTCTCTCTGTCTCTCTCTCTCTCGCTCTCTGTCTCTCTCTCTCTCTCTCTCTCTTTCTCTCCCCCCCGCTCCCCCTCCCCCCTCCCCCTCCCCCCCATACACTTCCCCATTTTTCCCCCATCCAGGGCAGTAAGGCAGTGCCCACCCCTCCTCTACCAACCGCCAATCCCACCGAGAAACCCATCGTGCTGATGAAAGCTCGGGACGAGGGCAAACCGTTGGCGACGGGAGATGGGACGTCCCAGGCTCCGGCATCCTCGGGGAAGACAGAGAAGGAATACCAGCGGCCGACCCAGCCTGTCTACCAGATCCAGAACCGGGGCATGGCGCCATCAGCACCCAGCAGCAACATTGACCGTGAGTCATACCATCGCAGCATGGGCACGCGGGACAGAACCAGGCTATTCGGCCCCACTGCTCCGTGCTGGCAGTTCCTGCTCTGTGCCTTCATCTCCTCACCTTCATCTCCATACGAGTCCTCAATGCCCCGCACCTTCATCTCCACGCGATTCCTCCCTGCCCCGCACCTTCATCTCCACGCGATTCCTCTCTGCCCCGCACCTTCATCTCCACGCGATTCCTCACTGCCCCGCACCTTCATCTCCACGCGATTCCTCTCTGCCCCGCACCTTCATCTCCACGCGATTCCTCCCTGCCCCGCACCTTCATCTCCACGCGATTCCTCCCTGCCCCGCACCTTCATCTCCACGCGATTCCTCCCTGGCCCGCACCTTCATCTCCACGCGATTCCTCCCTGCCCCGCACCTTCATCTCCACGCGATTCCTCCCTGGCCCGCACCTTCATCTCCACGCGATTCCTCACTGCCCCACACCTTCATCTCCACGCGATTCCTCCCTGCCCCGCACCTTCATCTCCACGCGATTCCTCCCTGCCCCGCACCTTCATCTCCACGCGATTCCTCCCTGCCCCGCACCTTCATCTCCACACGATTCCTCCCTGCCCCGCACCTTCATCTCCACGCGATTCCTCCCTGCCCCGCACCTTCATCTCCACGCGATTCCTCCCTGCCCCGCACCTTCATCTCCACACGATTCCTCACTGCCCCACACCTTCATCTCCACACGATTCCTCACTGCCCCACACCTTCATCTCCACGCGATTCCTCCCTGCCCCGCACCTTCATCTCCACGCGATTCCTCCCTGCCCCGCACCTTCATCTCCACACGATTCCTCCCTGCCCCGCACCTTCATCTCCACGCGATTCCTCCCTGCCCCGCACCTTCATCTCCACGCGATTCCTCCCTGCCCCCGCACCTTCATCTCCACGCGATTCCTCCCTGCCCCGCACCTTCATCTCCACGCGATTCCTCACTGCCCCGCACCTTCATCTCCACGCGATTCCTCACTGCCCCGCACCTTCATCTCCACGCGATTCCTCTCTGCCCCGCACCTTCATCTCCACGCGATTCCTCCCTGGCCCGCACCTTCATCTCCACGCGATTCCTCACTGCCCCGCACCTTCATCTCCACGCGATTCCTCACTGCCCCACACCTTCATCTCCACGCGATTCCTCCCTGCCCCGCACCTTCATCTCCACACGATTCCTCCCTGCCCCGCATCTTCATCTCCACGCGATTCCTCACTGCCCCACACCTTCATCTCCACGCGATTCCTCTCTGCCTCGCACCTTCATCTCCACGCGATTCCTCTCTGCCTCGCACCTTCATCTCCACGCGATTCCTCACTGCCCCGCACCTTCATCTACACACGATTCCTCCCTGCCCCACACCTTCATCTCCACGCGATTCCTGACTGCCCCACACCTTCATCTCCACGCGATTCCTCCCTGCCCCGCACCTTCTTCACCACGCGATTCCTCCCTGCCCCGCACCTTCATCTCCACACGATTCCTCCCTGCCCCGCACCTTCATCTCCACGCGATTCCTCACTGCCCCGCACCTTGATCTCCACGCGATTCCTCCCTGCCCCGCACCTTCATCTCCACGCGATTCCTCCCTGCCCCGCACCTTCATCTACACACGATTCCTCCCTGCCCCGCACCTTCATCTCCACATGTTGCCCCTCCCACCCTGCCACAGACCTTTATCTCCCCACATTGCCCCTCCCTCCGCAATCCGACCCACACTTTAATCACCCTTCCCCAGGGGGCTAGGAGGAGGTGGGGATTGGGTGGAGGTCGGGGTGGTGGGAGTTCGGTGAGGAGGAGGTGAGGTGGGGGGAGGGGAGTTGTGGGGACAAAGATGGTAGTGGGGGAGGGTGTGAGGGGAAGTTGGGGGAGGCGAGGTGGGTGGTGTGGAGGAGGGGTTAGGGGTGGAGGATGGATTGGGGAGAGTGGGTGGAGGGGAGGAGTGATTGGGGTGGGTGGTGGTGTGCGGGGAGGGGGAGTTGGTGAAGGGGAAGTGTGGGGTGAAGTGGGGGGTGGGGGGAGTCGGTGAAGGGGAGGAGGAGTTAGGGGTGGGGGGAGGAGAGATGGGGGAGAGGGTGGAATGGAGGTGGGATGTGTGGGTGGAGGAGAGGAGGGGTTAGCGGTGGGGTGGAGGGGAGGTGGCGTGGGGTGGAGGGGGTTGGGGGTAGTGGGTAGTGGGGTGAGTGCGTGGAGGGGAGGTGGGGTGGGGTGGAGGGGTTGGGGGTGGGGTGTGTGTGTGGAGGGGAGGGTGGGTGGGGTGGAGGCGGTTGGGGGGATTGGGGTGTGGGGTGAGGGGGTTGGGGGGAGTTGGGGGGTGGGTTGAGTGGGTGGAGGGGAGGTGGGTTGGGGTGGAGGGGTTGGGGGGAGTTGGGGGTGGGGTGAGTGGGTGGAGGGGAGGGGGGTGGGGTGAGTGGGTGGAGGGGAGGGGGGTGGGGTGGAGGTGGGTGGAGGGGAGGGGGGTGGGGTGGAGGCGGTTGGGGGGAGTGGGGTGTGGGGTGAGGGGGTTGGGGGGAGTTGGGGGAGTGGGGTGAGTGGGTGGAGGGGAGGTGGTGTGGGGTGGACGGGGTTGGGGTTAGTGGGGGGTGGGGTGAGTGGGTGGAGGGGAGGTGGTGTGGGGTAGAGGGGGTTGGGGGAGTGGGGGGTGTGGTGAGTGGGTGGAGGGGAGGTGGTGTGGGGTGGAGGGGGTTGGGAGTTGGGGGTGGGGTGAGTGGGTGGAGGGGAGGAGGGGTTGGGGTGGGGGAGGTGGGGTGGGGTGGGGTGGAGTGGGTTGGGGGAGTGGAGGGGTAGTGTGTGTCGGTGGAGGGGAGGAGGGGTTGGGGTGGGGGGAAGGGAGGTGAGGTGAAGGGGGTTGGGGGAGTGGGTGGGAGGTGGGGTGGGGAGGTCGTGGGGTGGAGGTGCCTCGGAGGTGGTCCAGCCTGGAGAGGGGGCATCTCAGCTGTTCCTCCGAGGAGGATATTGAGTGGCTGGTCTTCGCTGGGCAAAGGGGCCACTGACTGAAGCTCTGACTGCGTCTGCTTTCACAGCGGTGATAGGCCAGGCCAAGCTGCACCCCCCTGAGAGGATGAAACACTCCATTAAACTGGTGGATGATCAGATGAACTGGTGTGACAGCGCCATGGAGGTATGTGTCACAGCACTCCCCTACTGCAACAACAAGGTGCATTCACACAGCAACACTTGTAGCACACGTCCCACACTGCTCCGCACGATAGCGGGATGGGCTGGCTTTGACCAGGTAAGGTCGTGTTTGGGATTGGGGAGTCTGAAACCCAGCCAACGAGCTCGCTTTTCCCAGCACTCTGCAGGGTTTTCCGGAGCTTGGAGCTCTGGGCCAGCGATGGCGGAGCATTGGGAACTGGGGAATGCTCGAGAGGCCAGGATTGAAGGAGGTGACAGAGGCAGGGAGGGGTGGAGGGACTTGGCAGTTACAGGGATAGGGAGGGGTGTAGGGGCCGGAGGGGGTTACAGAGATAGGGAGGGGTGTAGGGGCCGTAGGGGGTTACAGAGATAGGGAGGGGGTGTAGGGGCTGGAGGGAGTTACAGAGATAGGGAGGGGGAGTAGGGGCTGGAGGGGGTTACAGAGATAGGGAGGGGGTGTAGGGGCTGGAGGGGGTGTAGGGGCTGCAGGGGGTTACAGAGATAGGGAGGGGTGTAGGGGCTGGCGGGGGTTACAGAGATAGGGAGGGGGTGTCGGGGCTGGTGTGGCTTACAGAGATAGGGAGGGGGTGTCGGGACTGGTGGGGTTTACGGGGATGGGGAGCCGTTGTAGGGGCTGGAGGGGGTTACAGAGATAGGGAGGGGTTGTAGGAGCTGGTAGGGATTACAGGGATAGGGAGGGGGTGTAGGGGCTGGAGTGGGTTACAGAGATAGGGAGGGGGTGTAGGGGCTGGAGGGGGTTACAGGGATAGGGAGGGGCTGGGGGGGGTTACAGAGATAGGGAGGGGGAGTAGGGGCTGGAGGGGGTTACAGAGATAGGGAGGGGGAGTAGGGGCTGGAGGGGGTTACAGAGATAGGGAGGGGGTGTAGGGGCTGGAGGGGGTTACAGAGATAGGGAGGGGGTGTCGGGGCTGGAGGGGGTTACAGAGATAGGGAGGGGGTGTGGGGGCTGGAGGGGGTTACAGAGATAGGGAGGGGGTGTCGGGGCTGGTGTGGCTTACAGAGATAGGGAGGGGGTGTCGGGACTGGTGGGGTTTACGGGGATGGGGAGCCGTTGTAGGGGCTGGAGGGGGTTACAGAGATAGGGAGGGGGTGTAGGGGCTGGAGGGGGTTACAGAGATAGGGAGGGGGTGTAGGGGCTGCAGGGGGTTACAGAGATAGGGAGGGGTGTAGGGGCTGGAGGAGGTTACAGAGATAGGGAGGGGTGTAGGGGCTGGAGGGGGTTACAGAGATAGGGAGGGGGTGCAGGGGCTGGAGGGGGTTACAGAGATAGGGAAGGGGTGTAGAGGCTGGAGGGGGTTACAGAGATAGGGAGGGGGTGCAGGGGCTGGAGGGGGTTACAGAGATAGGGAGGGGGTGTAGAGGCTGGAGGGGGTTACAGAGGTAGGGAGGGGTTGTAGGGGCTGGAGTGGGTTACAGAGAAAGGGAGGGGGTGTAGGGGCTGGAGGGGGTTACAGAGAAAGGGAGGGGGTGTAGGGGCTGGAGGCCCATCGTGTTCTATTCTGGCCCCACACCCATCTCTCAGTTGTGGTATTGCCTTTGAATCCTGCCCTTCAAATTTCTTGGGGATGAGAAGCTGACATCAAGCCCATGCCCAGCTTGATTCAGCGCTCCTCTGTCTCGGGATAGGCTTCCTATGGAAATTGAAGTGTAAAAATATTTTGTTGAGCTTCACCCAGAGTCCGAAAGGGGTGAGCCAAGACAAGCAAATGAAGGGTTCGTTCCACTGAGTCACTGAGTACGGGAACTGTCAGGGAACTGATAAGGGGACAGTTATTTCATTAGAACATTTTGTCAGAACATGTACTGCCTCACCACAGGCAGCATTGCTGCAAAGTGCAGTAAATACTGGCTCAGCCATCCCATGAGTGAATAAAATAAATAATGAATTTGCATTTTGAATCTCAGTTTGAACAAATCATGATCAGCAAAGATTCTTCATGGCCAAAGAAGAACTCCTTGAGAGTCCGAGAGCTGCTCATCACTGAAACAGACCCTTTGGCCCGACTCGTCCTTGCTGACCACAACCTAAATAAATCTTGCCCCATTTGCCAGCGTTTGGCCTCCCTCCCTCTTAAACCCTTCCTATTCATCTGCCCATCCAGATGCCTTTTACATGTTGTAATGTACCAGCCTCCACCACTTCCTCTGGCTGCTCATTCCATATACATAACACCCTAAGTATGAAAAAGTCAGTTGCCCCTGAGATCCCTTTTAAATCTTTCCCTCCCACCTCAAACCTGTACCCTCTACATTTGGATCCCACCCCCACCCTCCCTGGATTAAAAAACGTCTCTTATTCACTATACCCATGCCTCTCATATTTTTATAAACTTCTGTAAGGTCACCCTCAGCCTCCTACACGCCAGGGAACAAAGTCTCAGCCCATTCAGCCTTTCCTTATAACTCAAACTCTCCAGCCCTGGCAACCACCTCGTAATTCTTCCCTGAACCCTTTCCAGTTTAACAACATCCTTGCTGCAGCAGGGAGACCAGAATTGCATGCAGTATTTCGAAAGTGTAGAGCTACAATATGACCTCCCAACTCCTTTACTCAGTGCACTGACCGAGAAAAGCAAGCATACCAAACAGTTTTTTCACCAGAGATAATGGGAACTGGAGAATCCGAGATAACAAAGTGTGGAGCTGGATGAACACAGCAGGCCAAGCAGCATTCGCCAACCTGTCAGCCTGTGATATCACTTTCAATGAAAGGTGTCAGTGTTGGATAACACTCCCCAGGGCCGTACCATTTACTGTGTAAGCCCCGCCCGAGTTTGCCTCACCAAAATGCAACACCTCATTTAACTAAACAAAACTCCATCTGCCATTCCTCAGCCCATTGACCCAGCTGAGTAAGATCCTGTTGTACTGTTACTTAACCTTCCTCACTGAACCACACAAATTTGATGTCATCTGCAAAGTTACTAGCTGCCCTGATAATCCAAATTGCTGATTTCAAGGGGTTTGTCCACAGGAATGCAGAGGGAGAAGGGAACTTTTCCTCCCACTCCGACAGTGCAGAGATTTAAATCTCCCAGAAAGGACACTTGGGACGTTTGTTTATTCTTGCATCTGAAAGCTGTCCCCACTCCAACAGTGCCCGCCCCCTCAGCACTGACCCTCCGACAGCGCGGCGCTCCCTCAGCGCTGACCCTCCGACAGTGCGGCGCTCCCTCAGCGCTGACCCCACCCCGACAGCGCGGTGCTCCCTCAGCACTTACCCCTCCAACAGCATGGCGCTCCCTCAGCGCTGACCCTCCAACAGCATGGCGCTCCCTCAGCGTTGACCCTTCTACAGCATGGTGCTCCCTCAGCGCTGACCCTCCAACAGCATGGCGCTCCCTCAGCGCTGACCCTCCAACAGCATGGCGCTCCCTCAGCGCTGACCCTCCAACAGCATGGCGCTCCCTCAGCGCTGACCCTTCTACAGCATGGTGCTCCCTCAGCGCTGACCCTTCTACAGCATGGCGCTCCCTCAGCGCTGACCCTCCAACAGCATGGCGCTCCCTCAGCGCTGACCCTCCAACAGCATGGCGCTCCCTCAGCGCTGACCCTCCAACAGCATGGCGCTCCCTCAGCGCTGACCCTTCTACAGCATGGCGCTCCCTCAGCGCTGACCCTCCAACAGCATGGCGCTCCCTCAGCGCTGACCCTCCAACAGCATGGCGCTCCCTCAGCGCTGACCCTCCAACAGCATGGCGCTCCCTCAGCGCTGACCCTTCTACAGCATGGCGCTCCCTCAGCGCTGACCCTCCAACAGCATGGTGCTCCCTCAGCGCTGACCCTTCTACAGCATGGCGCTCCCTCAGCACTTGCCCTACCCCGACAGCGCGGCGCTCCCTCAGCGCTGACCCTCCAACAGCATGGCGCTCCCTCAGCGCTGACCCTTCTACAGCATGGCGCTCCCTCAGCACTTGCCCTACCCCGACAGCGCGGCGCTCCCTCAGCGCTGACCCTCCGACAGCGCGGCGCTCCCTCAGCACTTGCCCTACCCCGACAGCGCGGCGCTCCCTCAGCGCTGACCCTCCGACAGCGCGGCGCTTCCTAGTGGTGTTATTGTAAAGACTGATTGTGATAATGCAGTCTCTTTCGGAGGTTCTTGTGTCCTTTTGTTTTGAAGTGAGGCTGTAAGGCAGAGCTGCTGAGCTGCCTCTAATAAAGTAAATAATTTGTGAGGTCCTGCGTTTAGTTTATAAGTTTGAATAATGGATGCAGCCAGGATCTAGTCAGCTCTTACAGACCAGGCTTTCTTGATGTTTTGCTTCAGTTTTTAGTTGCATTTTGGGGTCTCAAAAGAGTTGGAATTTTCAGTGAACATCTCCTTGCTATTTCTTTCTTGGAATTGTCTCTTGATGTTTCCTGCCTCCTGGTTTGGAGAACTACATGTGAGAATCTGTATCTGTATTTCCTTTTCTGCCAAGGGGTGCGTTATTGGGATGTTACTTTTGTGGAATGATTAATTAGTAATAGGTACTGTATCTATTATTCGCTGAAGTTTCCCCACAATTGTTATTCTTGATGCTCGCTCTTGTTTGTATTTTAACTCTCACATTTAAATAAATTGTTTTGCTTCACATCACCAGTTACGTCCCATCCGGAACACACTACTTCCCACCTATCTAACAAAATAAGAATTAGCTAGTGTCCAGGCTACTTCCTGAAAATTATATTGAGAGGCTCTGGTCTGGTCCGTAACACATTAATTCAGAAATCCAGGTAATATTCCAGCGTCCCCAGTTCAGTTATTCATTCACAGGATGAGGTTGGCACCGGTGAGGCAGCGTTTGTTGCCCATCCCTAATTGCCTAGAGGGATATTGAGAGACAACCAAATTGCTCTAGGTTTGGAGTCACGTGTAGGCCAGACTGGGTAAGGATTGGGATTTCCTTCCCTAAAGGACGTTAGTGAACCAGCTGTGTTTTTCCGACAATCGCCAATGGATTCACAGTCATTAGCCTGTTAATTCCAGATACTTAATAAATTCAAATTCCACCGTCTGCTGTGGTGGGATTCGAAGCCAGAACATTATCTGGGTTTCTGGATTAACCGTCCAGGGATAATACCATTAGGATATCGCTGACCCTTACGGCAGATGGTGGAATTTGAATTCAGTTTTTTTTTTAAATGCATGTAATTAATGATGCCCATGAATGCATTGCCGATTGTCAGAAAAAACCCATCTGTTTCACTCAAGTCCTTTAGGGAAGGTAACTGCATTTTTACAAGGTCTGGGCCCACATGTGACTCCAGACCCACAGCAACGTGGTTGACTCTGAACTGCCCTCTGGGCAATTAGGGACGGGCAATAAATGTGGTGTAGTGGCATTTTCTGAATGTATCAATAAAAAGTAAGGAGCCTCATAAACATCCAAGTTTACATCCCAATAACGCACCCCTTGGCAGTAAAGGAAATACAGATACAGATTCTCACAAACCAGAAAGCAGGAAACATCAAGAGACAATTCAGAGAAGGAAATAGCAAGGAGACATTCACTGAAGACTCTAACTTTCAGGGTGATGTTTGGAAGCGCAGGGACGTGGGAGTATGCAGGTCCAGTTGAAGGGTGTAAGACCAGAAGTGAAATTGACAAAGCTGCGTTGATAGCTGAGATTGGATAAGGCTGAGCTGGGACTGCTGGTGACGAGCTGGGAGCTAAATGGCTGAGCCGAGTGACCCTTGTGTATGACTGACGCTGACTTGTCCCCTGTCCTTGGCGTTGCAGTTCCTGCTGGACCAGACAGATGTCCTTGTGATCGGAATCATCGGGCTGCAAGGAACGGGGAAATCGACCGTCATGTCTCTGCTCTCTGCCAATGCACCGGAGGAAGACCAGAGGTCAGCACAGCCTGGGTTTTGAGGGGGGCTCAGGTTAGAGGTCAGCACAGCCCGGGTTTTGAGTGGGGGGCACAGGTCAGAGGTCAGCACAGTCCGGATTTTGAGGGGGGAGCGCAGGTCAGTGGTCAGCACAGTCCAGATCTTGCGGGGCGGTGGGGTGCGGTGCAGGTCAGAGGTCAGCACAGCCCGGGTTTTGAGGGGGGGGGGGGGGGCGCACAGGTCAGACATCAGCGCAGCCTGGGTTTTGAGGATGGCCCAGGTCAGACGTCAGCACAGCCCGGGTTTTGAGGATGGCTCAGGTCAGACGTCAGCACAGCCCGGGTTTTGAGGATGGCTCAGGTCAGATGTCAGCACAGCCCGGGTTTTGAGGGGTCAGACATGAACTCCCCATCCTTTCCTTCTGTCTCGTCATATGCCACCCACTCCTTCCCCCACGTTTCATAAGCACAGAGCATCGCGCTGTCGGGGGTGGGGGGGGGTGTCAGTGCTGAGGGAGTGGGCACTGTCGGGAGGGGGGAGAGTGGTGGTCAGTGCTGAGGGAGTGGGCACTGTCGGGAGGGGGGAGAGTGGTGGTCAGTGCTGAGGGAGTGGGCACTGTTGGGGGTGGGGGGGGATCAGTGCTGAGGGAACGCCACGCTGTCAGAGGGTCAGTGCTGAGGGAGCGGGCACTGTCGGAGAGTCAGTGCTGAGGGAACGCCACGCTGTTGGAGGTCAGTGCTGAGGGAGCGGGCACTGTCGGCGGGTCAGCGCTGAGGGAGCGCCGCGCTGCCGGCGGGTCAGCGCTGAGGGAGCGCCGCGCTGCCGGCGGGTCAGCGCTGAGCTCAGTACTAGTGTCATGTGTTTCCTCCTTGCATCGTTGCTGGAATCCACTTCAATTTGTGGAGGAAATGGCAAATGAAATTAAAACAAAACATGTTCCAGGCTCATTTCCTTGCCATTTTCTGGGAGGCTGTGTGAGGAAATCAGTGGCACTCCATCAGTAGTCAGCTCCTCAGCCAGATTGCCTCCTGGAGTCTTGGCCTGTGCTGAAGACTTCCTCTGCGGGTTGGAGTGAGCACTGCACCAATTGTTCGTCTTCATCTGTTTGTTGAAACCAGCTGTAGGCAGTCTCTGCATTTGGCCCCAAGCTCGCGTGTTTTGATTGGGAAAATCATGTTTGTGGCATCTTGGCCCATCTGTGTGTTTCTCTGTGTCTCGGAGAGCTTGCATTCCTTTATGTCTCTGTTTGGGTGCCCTTTTGCACGTGTGCATTGGAGCTGTTGTGTGATTACATGTGCATCAGGGCTCTGTGGCCTCTGACAATGTCAGGTTCATGTTTGGGCACATGCCTGTTTGTGCGTCAGCCTAAATGCACTTTGGACATTTGTTTACAGTGCGTGTCTGACTTCTGCATGTCCAAATGTTTCACATCTGAGTACTGAAGTGCTGAAGAAAGATGGAGCTGAAACGTTAACTCTGTTTGCTCTCCACAGATGCTGCCAGACCTCCTGAGCTTTTAACCAGCAATGTCTGATTTAGTTTTTGGACGAAGGCACAGACTAGATTGTAGCTACGTTTGCAGATATCCAAAGATAGGTGGAGGGAGGCTGCAGAAGCAGTTGGATAGGCTCGGAGAGGGGGCAGAGAAGTGGCGAGTGGAATATGGTGTCGTGAGGGAAAGGTGTGGGAAAGTGTGAGGTTATGTACTTTGGTAAAATGGAGGTTTAGAGTATTTTCTGGATTGGGAAAAGGCTTCGGAAATCCGAAACGCAAAGGAACTTGGAAGCCCTAGTTCAGATTTCTCTTGTGGTTAACATGCAGGTTCAGTTAGCATTTAGGAAGGCAAGTGCGATGTTAACATTCATTTCGAGAGGGTTAGAATACAGCAGCAACGATGCACTGCTGGGGCTGTGTAAGGCTCTGGTCAGACTGTATTGGGAATGTCGTGAGCAGTTTCAGGCCCTGTATCTAGGGTAGAATGTGCTGGCCTTGGAGGGGTTCCAGAGGAGGTTCACAAGAGCAATCCCAGGGATGAAGGGGTTGTCATATGAGGAGAGGTTGAGGGCTGTACTCGATGGAGTTTACAGGGATGAGGGGGGTATCTGATTGAAACTTACGGAATACTGAGAGGCCTGGATAGAGTGGTAGTAGTTCCCACCCGTAGGAGAGACTAGGACCTGAGGGCACAGCCCCAGGATGAAGGGACAACCCTGTAGAACTGAGTTGAGGAGAAATTTCTTTAGCCAGAGGGTGAGTTTTTTTTGGAAAGTTCATTCGTGGGATGAGGACGTCACTGTCTAGGCCGGCTGTTATTGCCTATCCTAGACAGTAGCCAAGAGTCAACCAGGTTGCTGTGGGTTTGGAGTCACATATAGGCCAGACCAGGTAAGGCTGGCAGCTTCCTTCCCTGAAGGACACTAGTGAACCAGATGGGTTTTCCCGACAATCAGTGATGGATTCATGGTCAACGTTCGAATCTTAATTCCAGTTTTGAATTCACATTCCACCATCTGCTGTGGCAGGATTCGAACCCGGGTCCCAAGACATTAGAGATAATGGGAACTGCAGATGCTGGAGAATCCAAGATAACAAAGTGTGGAGCTGGATGAACACAGCAGGCCAAGCAGCATCTCAGGAGCACAAAAGCTGACGTTTCGGGCCTAGACCCTTCATCAGAGAGGCCCAAAATGTCAGCTTTTGTGCTCCTGAGATGCTGTTTGGCCTGCTGTGTTCATCCAGCTTCGCACTTTGTTATCCCCAAGTCATTACCTGGGTCTCTGGATTAACAGTCCAGCGATAAAAACACTCGGCTACAACAATGGGCCTTTATTGCCACAGAAGGCTGTGGAATCATTGAGTGTAGCTAGGACAGAGATTGGTGAGGCCACTTTTGGAGAACTTATGTCCTGCACAGCTATCACATGACAGCCCAACTTCTACACCCAGTGTTCTGACCAGTGAAGGCAAACATACCACCTCTGCCACCCTGTCTACCTGTGACTTCCTACCTGGAGCATCAGAGGTTGAGGGATGACCTTGTATAGGTTTATAAAATCATGCGGAGCATGGATAGGGTGAAGATCCAAGGTCTTTTCCCCCCAGGGTGGGGGGAGTCCAAAACAAGAGCGTTTAGTTAAAGGCAAAAGGGGAAAGATCTAGAAGGGGACCTGAGGGCTAATGTTTTCACACAGAGGGTGGAGCGTGTATGAAACGAGCTGCCAGAGGAAGTGGTAGAGGAGGGTACAATTACAACATTTAAAAGACCTTCTGACAAGTACCTGAAAAGGAAAGGTTGCGAGGGATATGGGACAAACACCGTAATCCAAGTGCCCCCCCCCGCCAAAATCTCGGTTATAATTTCTTCCATCAGGCAGAAGATATAAAAGTTTGTTGACGTTTACAAATAGATTCAAGAACAGCTTCATCCCTGCTGTTATTGGATGTCCAAATGGACCTCTCAAATTTTAAATTTAATGTTGATCTCGCTGTTTGTGCACCTTCTCTAGAGCTGTAACATCGCATTCCTTGCTCTGTGTATGGCACGATCTGCCTGTGCTACACACAAACTGAAATTTCTCACTGTACATAGGGAAAGGCAAAACATAGGCAATGGGACTGATCTGGTTTGGGAAACCTGGTCAGCATATCTGAGTTGGCCTGGAGTCTCTGTGCTATAGGATTCTATGATTACTAAGGACAACAAAAGTTATGTGCAGAAGGCAAGAGAACGGGACTGAGAAACATATCAGCCATGATTGAATGGCAGAGCAGACTTGAGGGGCTGAATGGCCTAATTCTGATCCTATATCTTACGGTGTGAGACACTTAACCTCTTGACTATACACGTTTAGTGTGCGTGTGAGTGTGTGTGTGAGTGTGTGTGTGTGTGTGTTTGTGTGTGTCTGTGTGTGTGTGTGTCTGTGTGTGTGTGTTTATGTGTGTGAGTGTGTGTGTGTTTGTGTGTTTGCGTGCGTGCGTGCGTGCGTGCGTGTGTGTGTGTGTGTTTTATGCAGTTTAGGGACAATCTCTTGAACTGAGAGTTCTGTAAAGGACCAGACTGTTTGCTCACATGTCGTTTCTGTTTTTGTTCTCAAAGATCGTACGTGTTCAGAGCCCAGACCCAGGAGATTAAGGAGCGTGGTGGGAATCAGACGAATGGCATAGATTTCTTCATTACCCAGGAGCGAATCATATTCCTGGATACTCAGGTTTCGAACTCTTGTCCTTTTTCTGCGTTATTGTACAATTGAGGTGACCAGCCTCGGTAAAGTGCTGTGTCTCTCGCACTCGCTCTGCCGCACTGTCGCTGTCGCGTTCTGCTGCTCTCATGCTCTTGTTCTAGTGGTCTCTCACTCTCTTGGTCTCCCCCTCTCCCTTTCTCTTACCCTCGCTCGCCCTCTGTCCCACTCTACCCCTCTCTCTCCACCTCTCCCCCTCTGTCTCCCACTCGCTCTCGCTCTCGAACTCACTCTCTCTTCCCCCCTCGCGCCCCCCCATTCCCCCTCCTCTCTCTTTCTCTTCCCCCTCCTCTCTCTTTCTCTTCCCCCTCCTCTTTCTTTCTCTTCCCCCCTCCTCTCCCTCTCTTCCCCCCCCCCCCTCTCTCTCTCCTCTGGGTGTTGGCCCTGGTTCCGCTGTATTTGCGCAGCGCGGCAAGAGTCTAACTGCGTTCTTTTCCCCTTTCCTCCTGCAGCCCATTTTGAGTCCCGCCGTGCTCGACCACCTGATCAACAATGACCGTAAACTCCCCCCAGAGTACAGCCTCCCGCACACCTACGTGGAGATGCAGGTAACTCGGGGGCTTAATGTTTCCGCCTACCCCCCCTCCACGCACCCACCCACCCACCCACTTTGTCTGCCTCCCCTCCCGGTTGCTTACTTCTGGCTTCCCCTCACCCGCCTTTTCACCTTGGTCCCCCTCCATCCAGCTGGGCAGTGCCGATGTGGGCCGTTTCCAATGTCCTCCCGTTGTGTAATGTCTTGGTGTCCTTTTTGCCCGCAGTCTCTCCAGATGGCAGCCTTCCTGTTCACTGTGTGCCACGCAGTTCTTCTGGTCCAGGACTGGTTCACTGACCTCAACCTCTACAGGTACAATCACCTCGGAGCTTGGGAGTGGGCATTGACCACTGGACGCTTCCAGCTTCGGGAGGGTAAGGCCAGGCTGGGCACAACACAGAGGGAGAGCTTTCTCTCTCTCTCCCTGTCTCCTTCAGACCTTGAAAGAAGAGAGGTCTCCAAACTTGGTTGGTGGTACTGGTGGTTAAAATTGTATCTGAGATAACGGGAACTGCAGATGCTGGAGAACCCAAGATAACAAAGTGTGAGGCTGGATGAACACAGCAGGCCCAGCAGCATCTCAGGAGCACAAAAGCTGACGTTTCGGGCCTAGACCCTTCATCAGAGAGGGGGATGGGGAGAGGGAACTGGAATAAATAGGGAGAGAGGGGGAGGCGGACCGAAGATGGAAAGAAAAGAAGATAGGTGGAGAGAGTGTAGGTGGGGAGGTAGGGAGGGGATAGGTCAGTCCAGGGAAGACGGACAGGTCAAGGAGGTGGGATGAGGTTAGTAGGTAGCTGGGGGTGCGGCTTGGTGTGGGAGGAAGGGATGGGTGAGAGGAAGAACCGGTTAGGGAGGCAGAGACAGGTTGGACTGGTTTTGGGATGCAGTGGGTGGGGGGGAAGAGCTGGGCTGGTTGTGTGGTGCAGTGGGGGGAGGGGACGAACTGGGCTGGTTTAGGGATGCAGTAGGGGAAGGGGAGATTTTGAAACTGGTGAAGTCCACATTGATACCGTATGGCTGCAGGGTTCCCAAGCGGAATATGAGTTGCTGTTCCTGCAACCTTCGGGTGGCATCATTGTGGCAGTGCAGGAGGCCCATGATGGACATGTCATCTAGAGAATGGGAGGGGGAGTGGAAATGGTTCGCGACTGGGAGGTGCAGTTGTTTGTTGCGAACTGAGCGGAGGTGTTCTGCAAAGCGGTCCCCAAGCCTCCGCTTGGTTTCCCTGATGTAGAGGAGGCCACACCGGGTACAGTGGATGCAGTATACCACATTGGTAGATGTGCAGGTGATCCTCTGCTTAATAAACCGCATCCCAAAACCAGCGCAGTTCGTCCCCTCCCCTCACTGCGCCACACAACCAGCCCAGCTCTTCCCCTCCACCCACTGCATCCCAAAACCAGTCCAACCTGTCCCTGCCTCCCTAACCTGTTCTTCCTCTCACCCATCCCTTCCTCCCACCCCAAGCCACACCTCCATCTCCTACCTACTAACCTCATCCCACCTCCTTGACCTGTCCGTCTTCCCTGGACTGACCTATCCCCTCCCTACCTCCCCACCTATACTCTCCTCTCCACCTATCTTCTTTTCTCTCCATCTTTGGTCTGCCTCCCCCCTCTCCCTATTTATTCCAGAAACCTCACCCCATCCCCCTCTCTGAAGAAGGGTCCAGGCCCGAAATGTCAGCTTTTGTGCTCCTGAGATGCTGCTGGGCCTGCTGTGTTCATCCAGCCTCACATTTTATTATTATTGTGGTGGTGGTGGGGCTGGATGTGGGAGGATGGAATCTTAGGGTACAGGAGTAGGAGGAAGCTCTTCATCCCCTGGAGCTTGCATTCACCAGCTGAGAGCGATCACAGCTGATGGTCTACTCTGGCTCTGCTTTCCCTCTCTTAAGCCCTCCAGTACCCACAGTTCAGCCTGGGCTCGACCCAGGGACGGAGAGTCTGCAGCTGTCTGGGAGAGAAAGCTCTGAAGATTTGCCAGTCTCTGAGCGAGTGAAGATATGTCTCCTCATGGCAGTCCGAAACGGCCGGCCCCTCATCCTGAGACTGTTTGCATCCCCCCCCCCCCCCCCCCCCCCCCCAACCAAAGCCAACCTGTCTCTCTGCCATTGGGATTGGTGAGGGGACAGTCTCTTAGCACTGACTGACAAGTCCTTGGCAATAATTCTGCCCATTTTGGGTCACGAGTTTCTCCAGTCTCCCCTCATTGCTGGCTCAGTGGTTAACACTGCTGCCTCACAGCATCAGGGACCCGGGTTCGATTCCACCCTCGAGCAACCGTCTGTGTGTGGAGTTTGCACACTGAACCTGTGTTTGCCCGGGTTCCCTCCGGGTGCTCCGGTTTCCTCCCACAGCCCGAAGATGGGCACGTTGGCTGGATTCGCCATGCTAAATCGCCCCACAGTGTCCAGGGGCGTGTCGGTTAGGTGGATTAGGGGGTAGACTTGCTTGCTGAGCTGGTGTGTTTGATTGCAGTTGCTCCATTACCCAGCTCGGTAACATCGTCTGTGTGCCTCCAGTGAAGCGTTGGTGTTCAGTCCCACTGGTTATTTACATGCCTCAGTTTGCTGGGCTGGTTGGCATCACTTCTGGTGCTGTTTCTCAGCGGTTTGTACATTGTGTTCAGTTTGATGTGTTTGTTGATGGGTTAGTCATGGGTATAGGCAAGGGTTCTGGGTAGAATGCTGTTTGGAGGGTTGGTGTGGTTGGCCGAATAGCCAGCTCTCGCGCTGTAGGGTTCCGTGATGGTTACGATTTCAATCATTCATTTGAGTGAAATAATGTACAGGCCCATTCCTGCAGAGCATCTTGTTGCAGGATATAAGCCTTTAGTCCCTGTAGTGGTTAGTCCCAGGGAATCTGTGGCTCCCAGTCTAGGATAAGGATGTCCCTCCCTCCAGAAGAGTGAGCTGTACTCCGCGGAGGGAAACAGTCCATCGTTACTCTCGGTCTACCATTGGTACGGGTCAGTCTTCGTCCCGCCTCAGCGGCCTGACCCGAATCCTGGGATTGCAAGTTCCATCAGAACTTGGCTGCGGACGGTGTTTTAGGGAATGCTGAGAGCTGATCCAGTGGGATGTTGGCTGCGCTTCATGGGTCCTTGGGAAAGTAGGCTTGAAACTCCTGGCTCGCTCAGCCCTTGTTGATTGAGAGCTGCCTGGGAAAGCAGTTGGATTTCAGGTCAGCAGGTCCTGGGGAGACAGAGTCACACACACAGAGAGAGAGTGGGAAGATCATATGCTTTTGTAGAGAGACCAGCTTTTCACGGACGTGGGAATCTTTACACCCACCAGAGAGAGCAGATGGAGCCAATGTTTAATGGCTCCTCTGAAAGATGGTACTTCCGACAGCGCAGCACTCCCTCAGGACCAACCTTCATAGAGTGAGGGACCAACAGCGCGGCGCTCCCTTAGTGCTGACCCTCCGACAGCACAACGCTCCCTCAGGACCAACCTTCATAGAGTGGTGCGCTCCCTCAGCACCGACCCTCCGACAGCGCGGCACTCCCTCAGTGCCGACCCTCCCACAGCGCGGCCCTCCCTCAGCGCCAACCCTCTGACAGTGCAGCGCTCCCTCAGCGCCGACCCTCCGACAGCACAGTGCAGGTGACACTGTGACTTTCACAAGCTCGTGACTGTCCCAATCAAAGGACAGTCCTCCAACACATACAACTTGCCTTTTCTCTGTAAGCCCCTGAAAATACTACAGCTCCCTGAGATCTCTGAACTGCTCCAGAGAGAGCAAGAGACAAGAAGTGAGATACAGATTAGCAGGGGGACTGGCAGACAGGCAGCTTGGAAACCAATAGATAGTGAGTGACAAACAGACAGGCAGATGCAGATGGAATGGACAGACGTACAGAGAACTGGCTGAGTGGCATTGGAAGAGGTAGGCAGCGGGGCAGACAGGTAGAGTTAGACAGCTGGCACCACGATGAACTGCCCTCAGTGTCCAACTCGCTGGAAAATTCTGCCCCGATTGCTTTCTAGCGTCCACTTTTCCGGAATGGGCTTGGTGTCGGAGGTCAAGGCTTGGCTGTGTTCCCACAGGCCCTGTGTCAGGCACAGTACCCTGAGAGGTCAGTGGGTGGTGCGAGAGCGCTGTGCCAATCAATTAGTGATGGGAGATGTTCTCATTTTCTCAGGTTTCTGCAGACAGCAGAGATGCTGAAGCCTTCCACTCCCTCGCCCAGTCACGATTCGAGCGGTGGCCCAGGGTCTGACGAAGGTTCGGAATACTACCCAAATATCGGTGAGTACACACCAGCCCTTGCTGTGCTGTTTCCCTGTATCTGCAACACAGGTGGGCAGGGCAGGAACGCAGCCCACCTATCGGACTCCTGCTTTGTTCATTCAGGGGAATGTAGGCATTTATTACCCCTGGAGGAGGTGACTGTCTTAGTGAACCTGGATAGTCCTCATCCCTGTAAAATCAGGCCATAACTCCGAGGATTATGGAGGCTAACAGGCCGAAGGAGCTGTGGAGGGACTGAGCAGCAGCCCGCAGTGGTGAGGGGAGAATGTTTTTCCCAGTCGCTCCCTGGGTTTTCAAAGGAGCAGGAGCAGTCTGTGAGGAGCTGACCCAGTTACGATCCACGTCGGAGTCCACCTTCTGCTCTCCCTCCTCAGGGCAGCGAAATTCCAGCATTCAGGTTCCCACTACCCACCTCATCAGAAATCTTCAGCTCGTCTGAAAGGCTATCCCTACACCCCCTCCCTATCTCTGTCACCACCTCCATCCCCCGACACCCCCTCCCTATCCCTGTAACCTCCTCCAGCCCCTACACCCCCTCCATATCCCTGTAACCTCCTCCAGCCCCTACACCCCCTCCATATCTCTGTCACCCCCTCCACATCTCTGTCACCCCCTCCAGCCCCTACACCCCCTTTCTATCTCTGTAACCCTCCTCCAGCCCCTCCACCCCCTCCATATCTCTGTCACCCCCTCCACCCCCTCCATATCTCTGTCACCCCCTCCAGCCCCTACACCCCCTTTCTATCTCTGTAACCCTCCTCCAGCCCCTACACCCCCTCCCTATCTCTGTCACCACCTCCAGCCCCGACACCCCCTCCCTATCTCTGTAACCCTCTCCAACTCCTACACCCCCTCCCTATCTCTGTAACCCCCTACACCCCCTCCCTATCTCTGTAACCCCCTACACCCCCTCCCTATCTCTGTAACACCCTCCAGCCCCTACACTCCCTCCCTATCCCTGTAACCTCCTCCAACCCCAACACCCCCTCCCTATGTCTATAACCTCCTCCAGCCCCTACACCCCTCCCTATCTCTGTAACCGCCTCCAGCCCCTACACCCCCTCCCTATGTCTGTAATCCCCTCCAGTTCCGGCCTCTTGAGCAGCCTGTCCCCGGGATGCTGAAGGGGGCGGGGGGACGTGGGAGTGCAGCACTGCCGAGGATGCTGTGTTTCTGCTAAACAGCGCGCTCTACCTGCCAACACCCTCCCACCCCCCTTAACATTCTGGTGACTTTAAAGCCCCCCACCCACCAGGTGGCATTACGGAGTGGCTATGGGACGAGATGCGGAGAACAGGTCAGGGTACAGATAGATCGGAGATCCTGGGCCTGTTCTCTTTGTGGTGGAGAAAGCGAGCGAAGGTTTGATTGAGGTGTAGACAGCCATTCGAGGGTCTGTGAGCAGAGTTGACAAGGCAAAACTGTTCCCATTGACGGCAGGTTTTAGAGCCTGAGTGCGGAAGGTCACAATCCTACGTGAGTGCCGCAGGAGGAACAGGTGAAGGTGGAGTGGTAGTGAAGCATTTCAAAGGGGTGGTAGATCATTAACTGCGGAGGTAAGGTTTGGAAGGTGCGAGAGCTGGCATCGAAACAACGGGCCGAATGGTTTCCTGTTCCCCATAAATAGCCACTTGATTTAGTGCATGCAGCTGGGGAAGGGAAGTTGGCTGTTTGCAACAGATTTGAGCAGCCCCCTCTTTTGCGCTGTCCATCTTAACTCCGATTTCTCCTTTCTGAGCAGTTTTCCTTCAGAACAAAGCCAAGCGGGAGGACTTCTGCCCTCGGAACCTCAAGAAGATGCACACTGTCATTGACAAACTGATGTTGCACTCACACCTCAAGTATAAAGGTAATCGGGTTTGACAGGAGCAAGGGAAGCCCTGTGAATGTGCTCCCACATTGTAGCTCCCTGTGGACCCTGTGCTCTACTGTACTGTTTAAAAATTAACAGTGGGACACGCTGTCCTGGTGCAGGGGGATCTTTGCTGATGGTGGGATGAGCTGAACTTTCTGAAGAATGACCGGAGACAGAATCCTTGCCTACATTGCTCGAGTCGCAAGCGAGTCAGGCAGAAACTGTTCTAAACCACCGGTTTGCTCTCAGCTGGAGCACCTTGTCCCAGCCTGGACTCCCCTCGCTTTAGGGACAGCGACAGGGTCTCAGAAAGAGGGGCTGGAGGAGAATCACTGGGAGAGAGTCCCCGCACGCGTGGCCCCAGTTCGCATGAGTGGTCCCCTCAGAGCAGGGAAGGTTCGGGGGAGACAGAATTGAGACGAGTGAGGGGGGGTGTATTTCGATCGAGTCGATGAGGGAAACGTCGTTCCCAGAGGCAGGAAGGTCAGTCACCAGAGGGATGCGGATTTGAGAGAATCTGGAAAGGGCCCCGAGCAGGGAGGAGGATGAAGATGTATTTTTATGACACAATGAGCTGGATAGTTGGGAGCAAATTCAACAGGAGCTTTCCAAAAAGGCGAGGGGGATTGGTTAGGGAGTCGGAGAACTACTCAATGCGGATAAAAGTGTTGGGCAAGAGCGACCGGGGACTAATTGGCTAAGTCTTTCAAAGAGCTAGAACAGACAGCGAGGGCCGTATGGCCTGCTGTGTAATTCAGCTGAAACTATTCTGAAAGCGAGGGGTGCTGGGTGCGACCAGTCCTCAGATAAATCTATGCATCGTACCGGTGGATTCACCAGTTTGAAAAATATACTGCTTGTGAGGGGGTGGTTTCTCTGCAAGGTGTGTGGGAAGGTTTCTGTGGGACGGGCCTCTATAGTCACCCAGAGTGGCGGGATTTCATTGTAGCATGACCTGGTTTCATGCAAAGTTTCTGTTACACACGTGGGAATCAAGGTTTGGAGAGACAGAGGTAAACCGAGTATGTTTGTGATCTCTCGTGGTCGGATGATAAATGCCGTCCAATGATTATTCTTTTCTCGGTCGTGCCAGATCCTTTTGTTTACGGCTTTCCCTTTGTCCTGTTCAAGGTACGCTCTCCATGTTGGACTGTAACATCTTTCCTGGATTGAGCAATGACTTCCTGGAGTCGGAGGTCAACTTATTTCTCCTTCCGGTGATGGAGAATGATGTGGAGGAAAACCTGGTCCGAGCTGGTAAGGTCGGAATTCCCTTCAAACCTGTGTTGGAGGGAAAGGACAGTCCGTGCGCTGCTCTCTTTACAATAACTCGCTCTGCTCTTTTCAACTGAATGTTAAGCTCCCGCAACACTTTTTCTTCCCCCGACCCACATCAAACAATCCCAGGACAAGGACAGCACAGGATTAGACACAGAGTAAAGCTACCTCTACACTGTCCCCCCATCAAACACTCCCAGGGACAGGGACAGCACAGGGTTAGATAGAGAGTAAAGCTCTCGCTACACTATGCCCCATCAAACACTCCCAGGACAGGGACAGCATGGGGTTAGATACACAGTAAAGTTCCCTCTACACTGTCCCCCATCAGACCCTCCCAGGACAGGAATTATTAAGGAAGTAATAGCAGAACATTTGAAAAATGATAATCTGATCATGCAGAGTCAGCATGGCTTTGTGAAAGGGAAATCATGCCGGACTAGTTTAATAGAGTTTTTCGAGGAATGCTCATTCAGAACGGATAGAGCAGAACCAGTAGATGTATTGTATTTGGCCTTCCAGATGGTGTTTGCTGCGATACCTCGCAAAAGGTTGAGTCATGAAAAAAGAGCCCACAGTGTCAGAGGCAGTAGATTGGCATGGATAGAGAACCGGATCATGGGCAGGAGACAGTGTTTGGGAATAGCAGGTTATTTTTCCGGTTGGCAAACTCTGCCCAGTGCGGGTCCCACAGGGATCAGTGCTAGATCCGCAACTGCTGGCAATATATAATACTGACTGGGAGAAAGGATGTTCATGGACTATGGCCAACCGTGACATAAAAATAGGTGGAAAGGTGAGAGGGATACAAACAGTTTACAGAGAGGCCTTTTTAGGTTAAGTCAGAAAATGGAGTATGATGTGGGAAGATGCAAAGTTGTTCGTTTTGTAAGGGAGAACAAAAGGACAGTATTGTTTAAATAGGGAAAATCTACAGGAAGCTGCAACACAAAGGAACTTGGGGTATGTGTGCGTGAAACACAGAAGGCTAGCACAAGGGGACAGCGGGTAATCGGGAAGGGTTGTGGAATGTCGGCTTTTATTTCATGGGGTTGGAGAATAAGAGTGGGAAAGTCTGACTGCAACTGTGCGAAGTGCTGGTGAGACCACATCTGGAGCACTGTGAGCAGGTTTGGTCCCTTTATTTAAGGAAAGATATCATTTCATGGGAGGCAGTTGAGAGAAGGTTAATTGGAATGACTCCCAGTATGGAGGGATTGTCTCTGGATCAAAGACCAAACAGGTTAGGACTGTGCGCGCTGGAGGTTTAGAAAAACGAGAGGTGATCACATTGAAACGTATCGGATTTTTAAGGGGCTTGACAGTAAATGCTGCGAGGATGTTACCCCCTCATTGGAGAGAGTCTAGGACCAGAGGGTATAGTCTCAGAATAAAGGGGCACCAAACGTAAGACTGAGATGAGGAGGAGTTTCTTCTCTCAGGGGGTTATGAGTCTTTGGAACTCATTGCCACAGTGTTCAATGGGGGACAGTGCAGAGAGAGCTTTACTCTGTATCTAACCCCATGCTATCCCTGTCCTGGGAGTGTTTGAGGTGGGCACTATTGAGAGATCTTCACATTTACTTTACTTTCATGTTGAAAAGAGAGGCCTTTACTTTCAGTTTAAAAGAACATGGGAAGCTTTACTCTATCCTCTTGCTGTCTCGAAAACCATAAGAAATAAGAACTGAAATAGGCCATTCAGCCCCTCAAACCCGTTCTGCCATTCAACAGGTTCATGGCTGATCCAACATTTCATGTCTATTTATTTGCATTTGTGGGGGTAGAATCTTTGTGCCTATTGAAAGCTGCAACAGCTATGTTCTTCATTATCAGGGAATCCGGGGGGAACGCAAATAAGTAGACATGAAATGTTGGATCAGCCATGATCCTGTTGAATGGCAGAACGGGTTTGAGGGGCTGAATGGCCTATTTTAGTTCCTATTTCTTATGGTTTTTGAGACAGCAAGAGGATAGAGTAAAGCTTCCCATGTTCTTTTAAAATAAAAGTAAAGGCCTGTCTTTTCAACATGAAAGTAAAGTAAAGGTGAGGATTCCTTCATAATGTCCACCCATCAAACACTCCCAGGGACAGGGACAGCATGGGGTTAGATACAGAGTAAAGCTCCCTCTACACTGTCCCCCATCAAACACTCCCAGGACAGGGACAGCACGGGGTTAGATACAGAGTAAAGCTCCCTCTACACTGTCCCCCATCAAACACTGCTAGAACAGAGACAGCATGGGGTTAGATACAGAGTAAAACTCTCTCTACACTGTCTGCTGTCAAGCAGTACAGGGACCTGAGCCCATTAATTACCTCAGACGCCTGACCTGTGCCCTGCGGATGACGGGCAGGTTTTGTGGAGACTGTCCCCTGGTGTTGCAGCAGTGATGTTTGTGACAGCAGTAACGAATCGCAAAATTTGCTTTGGAGGTCCCTGAGCAAACCCAGGAAGCGAGGGCGTGTGAAAGCGGTGCCTTGCCCCTTTGGAGTAACACTCGAGAGCAGGCAGCCAGAGATCACACAGAGGCTGTAAATATCTGAACAGATCATCGCCATCACCGAGAAACCAAGCAGAACTAATGACTGTGTGCAACACTTTTCAAAACATGTGTTTGGAAGTGTTCACCGTCTGCAGGAAGGAAAATCAGCCAGCTGATACATTTTTATAGCCGTCATTGTGTGTTTTTTGCAAAGTGTGGGGGCCAATATGCTCATTGACAAATGACGCAGTGATAAATATTTCTTCTTCGTTTGCCACCCCATTAAGAATGAGTGTTTGTCCCCTGGACGACTCTTATCCCATCTGCACTCTTTCCGAGCGCTGGCCGCAGAGCCTTTAGCGTTCCCCGGCGCTGCTCGGTTTGGAGCCGCCTTCGAAACGTGGCGCTTCCGACAGCGTGGCGCTCCCTTACGCCGCCCCCCCCCACCACCACCAGACTGGTCATCTTCTCATTTTCTACTTCCCGCTCAATCCCTGGAGTAGGACTTGACCACCACCTCGAGAAGTTCAACGAGGCGTCGAGGTCAGGAGGAAAAGCTAAAACCCCCCACTACTGCTCTTTTGAAGTAGAGCAAACGGTTTTAGGAAGGATGGGCGGATAGTCGGGAGAGTTTATCCCAGAGTCCCGGGGCCAGTGTTTATCCCCGATACCAGCACAGCCGATCTGGGTCTTTGTTGTGGCTGGCTGTGAGCTTGCTGTGTACAAGTTGGGCTTTTCTGCGCGACAAACATGAAAATGTCGGAAGTAGGAGGAGGGCATTCGGCCCTTTCAGGCCTGCCTTGCCATTCAGTGGGACCACGGCTGATCGTCCAACTCAATCCCCCATTTCGGCTTTCTTTCGCTCCCCCCACCCCCCACCACACCCAGACCTTCCATCCTAAGAACAGTGTCTTAACGCCTTCTTGAAAACGTTCAGTGTTTTGGCTTCTGTTGCAAACTCGACCTTGTCTAGTGAAGGCACCTGAATGGCCCACTCCCCCGCCCCCGGTACATCCTGAATATCCTCCCTGTGTTTTCCTCTTGTCCAGAATTTTATGGGTTTCCGTGAGATTCCTCCCCACACCAAGCTCATTCTTCTAAACTCCAGCGACTATAATCCTAACAAAAGCACTGTCCCTTCATACCAGATGTCTCACTGTTGCCAGGCATCAGTCTCCATCCTTCCACGGTGGGGGAGGCTAATTCTGCACTTGCTGCCCGTCCCCCCCCCCCCCCCCACCCACCACTTCAAGTGAAAATAAACTGAGTTTGTCCAGTCTCTGCTCAGAGTTGGGGTGGCACGGTGGCTCAGTGGTTAGCACTGCAGCCTCACACCGCCAGGGAGCCGGGTTCAATTCCACCCTCGGGCTTCTGTCTGTGTGGAGTTTGCACATTCTCCCCATGTCTGCGTGTGTTTCCTCCCACAGTCCAAAGATGTGCGGGTTAAGATGGATTGGCTGTGCTAAATTGCCCCATGGTGTTCAGGGATGTGCAGGCTAGGTGAGGTAGGCATAGGGCATGCAGGGTTACAAGGATAGGAAAGGGTGGGATGCTCCTTGGAGGGACGGTGTGGACCTGATGGGCTGAATGGCCTGCTTTCACGTTGTAAGGATTCTATGATTCTACAGCTCCTACTTTCCCAACTAGTCAACGCCCTGGTAAACTGTTGCTGTGCCCTCCTCAAAGCCTTCAACCCTTTGAGATGTAGCCGTGACTATGCTGCCTTTCTCTCTTCTGGTTTCTGCTAACGGTGAGGTCTCCTTTCTTCTCGCACAGGGACTGGAGGGATATCTCTGTTCTCACTGCTCCCAGGTTACAAAGGTCACCCCAGCTTCCAGTCTCTGGTGGGCAAACTGCGGAGCCAGATCCTGTCCATGTCCCGGCCTCAGCTCTCGCACACCATCCTCACCGAGAAAAACTGGTAAGGGTTCAGCCAAGCCATTTAGCCTAACTGCCGTGCTCGCCTTCCTATCTCGGTCTATCATTGCAACCCCTCCCTCCCTCACTGAGAACACGTAGGGAAGGGGGATTTTGCTCCAACAGGGTCGTGTCAATGGATTGAAACGGGAAGAGTATAGAAAATCGGAATAGGTGCAGGCCGTTCAGCCCCTCAAGCCTACCTTCAGTAGGACCATCACATTTCAGGTTTCTCCCCCGTACATTTTGGTCCCTTTTGCCCCCTTCTGAAGCTGTCTTGTAAACAAAGAAATGTTTTCGCCTCAACCTCCAGCTGTGGTAGAGAATTCCACAGGCTCCACGCACACAGATAATTCTTCTCCTTTACACTATATCACCATGGGATTCTGGACTCCCCAGTCTTTGGGAACATCCTTCCTGTTGGTTTGTTTGGGGGGTGCATGGAGATCCCTGAATTAGGCTTCTCTTCCTCCAAGGCTGCAAATTCCCAGGTGATGGCGCGGACAGCAGGTATGAACTGGCAATAAGTGGGCAAGTCAAACGGGATCAGAGATAATGGGAACTGCAGATGCTGGAAATAACAAAGTGTGGGGCTGGATGAACACAGCAGGCCAAGCAGCATCTCAGGAGCACAAATGGGACCTGGTGGAGCCTTCGTCTTCCACTTTTAATGGATTCAGTGAGATTCCCAGACGATTGGGAGATTTTCCAAACACCAGAAATCAATGGGGAGTCCCCGAAGTCTCAGCGATGAAGTAAAACACGCCTCTCTGTTTGTTACTCGCTGAGTTAGTTCTTTACTGGTAAAAGAGTTTGAGTAAAAAGTAAAAGGTGGGGTTTGACTGACTGTCAGGATTGTTTGAGACCCTACTGTCTCTCCGATTGGCTGGGGTGGCACGCGGCTCCTCCTGACTGGCATGCCGCTCGGCCAATGACTCGGGACTTGGGTTTGCTGATTTGGTGACAGGGCATCATGTTATTGGCTGATTACTGTCCCATCAGTTGTCAGCAAAGTGGTGGGAGGTGTCGCCTGCTCAGCCGTACCCCATTCAGTGACGCCCAGTTTGGGCTCCGCTCAGCCCCTGACCTCATTCCGCCCTTGGTTCAAACGTGGACTAAAGAGATGAATTGCAGAGGTGAGGTGGGAGTGGCAACCCTTGACATCAAGGCCTCATTCGACAGCAAGTCGCATCAAGGAGGCCAAGCAGGGGAACTGGGGGCAAACTCTCTCCTTGGGTCATACCGAGCTTAGAGGGAGATGGTCGTGGTTGTTGGAGATCAATCATCTCAGCTTCAGGACATCTCTGCAGGAGTTCCTCAGTGTAGTGTCTTAGGCCCAGCGATCTTCCACTACTTTATCAATGACCTTGCCTTCTCTGTAAGGCGGATGTGGGGATGTTCACCAGTGATTGCACCATTTGTAACCACTGACGCAGCCCATGTTCAAACCCAACAAGATCAGGACAACAGCATCAGGACTAATCACTGAGCCAACATGCTACCCCTTGGCTGAGAATCCTGCAGCGAGTAACCCCTGCCCCTGACTCCCCAAAGCCACTATCGACAAGGCACAAGTCAGGAGTGCGATGGAATACTCCCCACTTGCCCCTGGATGGGGGCAGCCCCGACAACACTCAAGAAGCTCGACACCATCCAGGACAGAGCAGCCCCCGCTCGATTGGCACCAGATCCACAAACTTCTCACTCCCTCCCCCCACCGACGCTCAGTCGCAGCAGTGTGTACCATCTACAAGATGCGCTACAGAGATTCACCAAAGATCCTCAGGCAGCACCTTCCAAACCCACGACCCACTTCCATCCAGAAGGACAAGGGGCAGCAGGTACAGGGGAACACCAGCCCCCTGCAAGTTCCCCTCCACTCCCCATCCAGACTTGGAAATACATCAACATTCCTTCACTGTCACTGGGTCAAAATCCTGGAATTGCCTCCCTAAGGACTTTGGGGATCAACCCACAACACATTAGGACTGAAGCGGTTCAAGAAGGCAGCTCGACCCCACCTTCTGAAGGGGCAATGAGAGACGGGGCAAGAAATGCTGGTCCCCACCAGTGACCCCACATCCTATGAGAGGATGAGAATAGAATATCGAGGAGCAATTGCAGTCAGAGTTGGCAAATGCTGGTGCTGATCTCAATTACAAGAGTCAGTGTTAAGTTTGATGGATTATCAACATTGGTGATCAGCCCAGTCCCACCCTCGGGGAGTTCACAGCAGGGGCTTGTATCTCCCAGCTGTTTGTTATCATGGACACACATCAGGGACTCACCAGGCAAAACTGATTGCCATGGCGACCAGCAAACAGGACAACCGATCAACTGTTTACTTTTGTGCAACTAAATGAGTGAACAGGGACCCTCCCCTCCACATCCCGCTGGAGGCAGTGCTGAGGGAGCGCCGCACTGTCGGAGGGTCAGCACTGAGGGGGAGCTGCGCTGTCGGAGGGTCAGCGCCGCACTGTCGGAGGTCAGCGCTGAGGGAGCCGCACTGTCGGAGGGTCAGTGCTGAGGGAGCGGGCGCTGTCAGAGGGTCAGTGCTGAGGGAGCGCCGCACTGTCGGAGGTCAGCGCTGAGGGAGCCGCACTGTCGGAGGGTCAGCGCTGAGGGAGCGGGCGCTGTCAGAGGGTCAGTGCTGAGGGAGCGCCGCACTGTCGGAGGTCAGCGCTGAGGGAGCCGCACTGTCGGAGGTCTCTTTAGGCTGAGACAGTAGTGGAAGACTGTTTCAGCTTCCCAGCGCAATAATAGATTGTCGAGTTTGAAGAAGAGTGGATGGAAAATTGTGCTCCGTGACCTGAACTCATTCCTAAACCTGAATCACTTGTAAAAAGTAATGACTTGATCGGTATTCAACTTGAGTGGGATCTTGCTGTGCAGGGCAGCTCTCCCACTGTGCATCCATTGATGATGTGCCGGGTAAGGTGCTCTGTCCAGTTGTGTGTGTGTGTGTGTGTGTGTGTGTGTGGTGGGGGGTTGTGACTGGAAGATGGGAATGTTGCTTTTTAATTGCAAGCTCTTCCTTGTGTTCCTTCCGGAAGGTTCCATTATGCCGCTCGGATCTGGGATGGAGTGAAGAAATCTTCGGCACTCTCGGAGTACAGTCGTTTGTTGTCCTGAGGGGCGGGCACACCCTGGTGCATTCCCATGTTGAAGACTCCCAAGTGCGAATGCCCTCCCGGCCGTTGGTGGAGCGGGGGAGGTTTTGTGTGGGTGTGCAGCGTGCGCAGTGTTTGGATTCTCTCTGTGCCGCCAGTTCCGAGCTTAGCGTTCCCCGCCTCGCACCTCCTCAACCCTCCAACCCTGGAATTGTGAGCACAGCTTAGTCGGAACTGAGCATCACCGAGAGGCAGGATCCCACTGCCTTTGGACAGGTCCCTCCGCTTTCGGCTGCGTTCCCAATCCCAGGATGTGGTGGTGCTCCCGAGGGAGGGGGGGAATGGCCTTGGGGGTTCAGAGGTTTGGGGGCTGTTACTGACTTCTCGGGGAACTGTATACTGATGCCAATGGGTAGTGGGCACCTTAATGAAGCTGCGTCTCAATGCCAACTTGTGCTGATCAACTGTGATTGCTTCATCCTTTGCAAGGAGGAGGGCATGTGAGAGGAGGTGTGAAACGAAAATGGCCTCCATTTACCCCTCCCCCGCTACGTCCACCTACTGGGGCAATGATAGGCTTGATCTCTGCTCTGATAGATGTGACATTCCAGAGATGGCTTGCAGATTGAGGGCTAGGAGGAGTGAGGAATCTATTGGGAAGGGGGCTGGAGCCGGTAGAATGTAGGTGCAGGGCTGGAGACCATTCGGCCCCCTCCTAGCCTGGTTCATCGACCATTCCTTCGCTCCACATCTCTTAGCTCGTGTCTCCTTGATCTCCCTTTCTTTTTCCAATTTTCCTGAAATTCTGTGCCCCCCTCCAACTTTTCTCCCTGGGAGCAGTGGCATGGAGAAAGTTTGAGATCCCCCCGCCACACCCTCTTACCTGATGTTAGCCTCACCGCCCCACCCTCCGACCACCCCAAATCGCAAAATGAGCAGCCCAGCTGGGAATGTGAAGGGCCTGGCCCTTGGTGTGGACTCTCCTTGCTCAACAGCAGAAACAAACTCACGTGGGCAAACAAAAGGATGGACCTGTTCTTGGTTTTAGACCCGGGAGAAAGGGGATACGGGGAGCAGGTTCTCCGAGACACAGCAAAGACCCCCCAAACACTTTGCCCACCCCATGCCAGTCACAGCCAGCACCTATCAGAGAGCAGTCTGTCAGTGGAGCTCCCTGTGCTGTGCCATCACTGTTAACCCTGTGGGTCATATTGAAGCCACTGTTGTGGTTAGTTTCGGTGTGAGGTGAAGGTACATATGTTCTCCCAGTTTCTGCCCCTTCGAGCAATCTATTAAAGTCATTGTTTCAGTTTGTGGCACCAAAACTGTCTCGCTGTCTGTGGGGGGTGTGGGAGAGGGGCTGGTGGGAATGGGTGTGTGTGTGTGAGTGAGTGAGACAGGTACGGGGGTGTGCAGGGTGTGAATTGGCAGTGAGGGGTGTGGAAGTGCATAGGGTGGTGTGTGCGTGAGAGAGTGTGCACACGTGTGAGACAAGATGTGCATACGCGCAGAGTGTGGTAGAATATAGGTGCAGGAATAGTCCATTCAGCCCCTCAGTCCTGCTTCACCATATAATGCGGTCATGGCTGAGGTAGCCATCCCCCTCCTTGGGTTATAAGTAGGCTGGATGTTGGCAGCAAGGGGTGTGTGTGTGTGTGAAGAGAGTATAAGAGTGAGAGTGTGTGTGTGAGTGAGTGAGGGGTTCAGGAGTGTGTCACTGCGCGAGCGCATATATCGGAGCATGAGGGAGTGATTGAGAGAGAAGGTGAAGATTTCTCATCCTCTGGCTGTGCTCTGTGCTGTACCTGCTGCAGACTTGAACCTCCCTGGTCAACCTTCTGATTTCCATCGCTCCACCTTCAGCCACCCAGGGCCCTGAGCTCTGGAATTCTCTCCCTAAACCTTTTCCCGCTCACCCCCCGCCCTCCAGCCCAAGACACTCACGAGATGCTGCTATTTCATCTCTTATCCCTGATGTCGTCATGTAGCTCAGAGTGAGACTTTCTCTGAAGGCTGTTCATCTGAAACACCCTGGGAACATTTCACAAATGGCAAAGGACTAAAGGAAAATTCTGCGGCAAGTGGAAATCTGAGATCAAACAGAAAATTGCGGGAATTCTCAGAGGGTCTCCCTCTGCGGCGACAAAGAGTTTAATCTTCTCGGCTCAGTGACTCTTTGTCAGAACGAGCTAGAATTCATGACGGAGGGCTCGGATGTTTTTTTAAAATTCTTTCACTTTGTACGCGGGGGCGTGTCGCTAAATAGAGAGACCTCGGAGTTCAGGTTCATAATTCCTTGAACGTGGGGTCTCAGGGAGACGGGGCAGTGAGGAAGGCGTTCGGTACACTTTATTGGTCAGTGCGTTGGGTATAGGGAGTTGGGAGGGTCATGTTGCAGCTGTACAGGACATTGGTTAAGGCCACTTTTGGAATACTGCGTTCAGTTCTGGTCTCCCTGCTCCCAGGAAGGATAGACTCAACGGCCATTGATTTGACACCGTGTTGCCCCAGTTTGACACTGGGGACAGATTTTCTGCGAATATTTCTGCATTCACCCTAACATTCCTCTCTGAAGAATTTCCTCCAGAGTTACTGTTTCCCAGGCCAATTTAACAGGCATTTAGATCTGTCTTAGCTGAAGCCACTTCAGTGGAAAAACCTTTTCCCCTCGTATTCGCCATGTGGGCCACTTTCACTTTGAAGCTGTCCCGAGAGTATTTGACGAGGACACTGTGCAGAAAAGCTTTCCGTTCACTTTGAAAGAGTAGAGGAGGCCTTGCTATTGATCTAACGTTGTGCTGTCCCTGCGTGTGGTTAACAGGGGCATGAGGTGGGTGGGGGGGGGGAGCTTAATTTGCAGTTTTTTAAAGGAGTAATGGCATTTTTAATTTCAGGTTAAAAGAGATATCCCTGTGCTAGGAGTGTTTGATGGATGGGCGGACAGTGTAGAGGGAGCTTCACCCCGTATCTAACCCCGTGCTGTACCTGTGCTTGGGAGTGTTTGATGGGGGACAATGTAGAGGGAGCTTCACCATGTATCTAACCCCATGCTGTCCCTCTGCTGGGAGTGGGTGATGGAAGGGACAGTGTAGAGGGAGCTTTGCTCTGTATCTATCCCCATGCTGTCCCTGTGCTGGGAGTGTTTGATGTGGGACAGTGTAGAGGGAGCTTTACTCTGTATCTATCCCCGTGCTGTCCCTGTGCTAGGAGTGTTTGATGTGGGACAGTGTAGAGGGAGCTTCACCATGTATCTAACCCCATGCTGTCCCTCTGCTGGGTGTGGGTTATGGAGGGGACAGTGTAGAGGGAGCTTTGCTCTGTATCTATCGCCGTGCTGTCCCTGTGCTGGGAGTGTTTGATGGGGGACAGTGTAGAGGGAGCTTCACCATGTATCTAACCCCGTGCTGGGAGTGTTTGATGGGGGCCAGTGTAGAGGGAGCTTCACCATGTATCTAACCCCATGCTGTCCCTCTGCTGGGAGTGGGTGATGGAAGGGACTGTGTAGAGGGAGCTTTGCTCTGTATCTATCCCCATGCTGTCCCTGTGCTGGGAGTGTTTGATGTGAGACAGTGTAGAGGGAGCTTTACTCTGTATCTATCCCCGTGCTGTCCCTGTGCTAGGAGTGTTTGATGTGGGACAGTGTAGAGGGAGCTTCACCATGTATCTAACCCCATGCTGTCCCTCTGCTGGGAGTGGGTTATGGAGGGGACAGTGTAGAGGGAGCTTTGCTCTGTATCTATCGCCGTGCTGTCCCTGTGCTGGGAGTGTTTGATGGGGGACAGTGTAGAGGGAGCTTCACCATGTATCTAACCCCGTGCTGGGAGTGTTTGATGGGGGCCAGCGTAGAGGGAGCTTCACCCTGGTACCTAACCCCGTGCTGTCCCTGTGCTGGGAGTGGGTGTTGCGGGGCCAGTGTAGAGGGAGCTTCACCGTGTATCTCACCCCGTGCTGGGAGTATTTGCTGGGATCCCCACTTCAGGGTAAGCTGAGCTACTGGAACATTTATCAATCCTGAGCAAACACTGGCAGGCGTTAGTTAAACAAGTGTGTCGTGACCCTGGGTGACCTGCTGGTTCCTCTCTGTGCTGGTCGCGTCATTGTTCTCCCTGCCTCTGAGTCAGGAGTTGGGCAGGGCGCGTTCCCTTTGCAACAGCTTTGTATTTGACAGCGTATTGTGCTGATAGGGCCTCCTGTCTTCCGAGGCGAGGTCTTCCTCATCACCTACGTCATAACATTGAGAAACACCTCCCCAGCCCCAGCCTCCCCCCTTCCCAGGGACTAAGCTGGGATTTGAAAACTTGAGAACCCAAGGCGTTGGTGGACTGGTTGCCAGGATGGCTGCGTGGGCACTAAAACGGGTGCTGGGTGAGAGCAAGAGGACCGCATGGGGAGTCATAGGAGCCCCGAGGCTAAGACAGGGGTTAAGACAGGAAAGTGGTCCAGAGGGAATGGGAGCCTGGAAGCAACAAAAGGGATGGGATAAAAAGCAGGATGATGCCGCACTGTGGGAATCTCCAAATATCTCCATGGATCTGAACTGGAGGAAGGCAAACTTGATTGTGTTTCATACTCCAGGCTATTTTTTAACCATTTCGATGGATAAAGGCACTCAGCCGCTTGTTCGATTGATTCAAAAATAAGGAAAAGGCATTCCCCTCTTTGATAGGCTAGAATTAAACTATGGGCAGGCTATTCATAGAATCTCCACAGTGTGGAAGCAGGCCCTCAGAGCATCCCACCTAATCTACACATCTCCGGACATCAGGGGGTAATTTCGCATGGCCAATCCACCTCAACCTGCACATCTTTGGACTGTGGGAGGAAACCCACACAGACACGGTGAGAGCGTGCAGACAGTCGCCCAAGACTGGAATCGAACCTGGGTCCCCGGTGCTGTGAGGCAGCAGTGCTAACCCCTGAGCCACCGTGCCACCTATAAGTGGCCAAATGGTGCTGTTACCGGGCTATTAATCGAGAGAGCTGGGGACCCGGGTTCAAATCCTGCCATGGCAGAGGGTGGAATTTGAATTCAATAAAAATCTGGAATTAAGAGTCTAATGGTGGGCATCAATCCGTTGTCGATTGTTGGGAAAAACCCATTTGGTTTTCTTAATATCCTTTAGGGGAAGAAAGTAATGTGGTCCACATTTAAACTGCTCTCTGGGCAATAAATGTTGGTCATGAACCTACTGTATTAAAAAACAGCTAACCAATAAGAGTGCATCAGTGGTTAGCACTGCTGCCTCATAGCACCAGGGACCCGGGTTCGATCCCAACCTCAGGCAAATTTCTTTGTGGAGTTTGCAAGTTCTCCCCATGTCTGCGTGGGTCCCCTTTGGGAGCTCCAGTTACCTCCCAAAGTCCAAAGATGTGCAGGTTAGGTGATTGACCATGCAACGTTGTCCCATAGTGTTCAGGGGCATGCAGGCCAGGTGAGTTAGTCGTGGGAAATGCAGGGTCACAGGGACAGGTGGGATGCTGTTTGGAAGTGTAGGTGCTGACTTGATGGGCTGAATGGTCTCTCCCAGCACTGCAGGGATTTAATGATTCTTGGGTCAGAAAGAACCTTCCAAGGGGTGTTCATGAAACCAGCAACAATTTGAGATCGTTCAAGAGTGAGCTAGTGGGAATTGGACTGGATGAGCAACCCTTAGCCCGAAGTTAATGTTTAGGAGGACATAGGTTCGAATCCTTGCCACAGTGACATTTGAGTTCAATAAAACAAAACTAAATTAGAAATAAAGCTAGCCTCCTGGTGATAATATCGTCTGGTTCACAAACATCTCTCAGGGAAAGAAATCTGCCACCATTACCTGGTCGGGCTTACACGTGACTCCAGACCCACAGCAATGTGCTCATTCTTGTCTCTGGGCAGTGAGGAATGGGTGATAGATGCTGCACTAGCGAGCGATGCCCATGTGCCAGAGAATAAGCGGAACAAATTATCCTGCTGTTGTGCTGTGACTTGGCTCAAAGGTCATTGGTTCTGAAACCACAGACCACACAGCAAACAAAACCGGAACTCCAGACAGACACTCCGTCTCAGTGTAAATGCTGAGGGAGCGCCGCACTGTCGGAGGGTCAGTGCTGAGGGAGTGGGCACTGTCAGAGGGTCAATGCTGAGGGGGCACCGCACTGTCGGAGGGTCAGCACTGAGAGAGGGCCGCACTGTCGGAGGGCCAGCGCTGAGGGAGTGGGCACTGTCGGCTGGTCAATGCTGAGGGAGCGGGCACTGTTGGAGGGTCTGCGCTGAGGGAGTGGGCACTGTTGGAGGGTCAACGTTGAGAGAGTGCCACACTGTTGGAGAGCCAGCGCTGAGGGAGTGGGCACTGTCGGAGGGTCAGTGCTGAGAGAGCGCCGCACTGTCAGAGGGTCAGCGCTGAGGGAGTGGGCCCTGTCGGAGGGTCAGTGCTAAGGGAGCGGGCACTGTCGGAGGGTCAGTGCTGAGGGAGTGCTGCACTGTCGGAGGATCAGTGCTGAGAGAGCGCCGCACTGTCGGAGGTTCAGTGCTGAGGGAGCAGGCACTGTTAGAGGGCCAGTGCTGAGGGAGTGGGCACTGTCGGAGGGTCAATGCTGAGGGACCGGGCACTGTTGGAGGGTCTGCGCTGAGGGAGTGGGCACTGTTGGAGGGTCAACGTTGAGAGAGTGCCACACTGTTGGAGAGCCAGCGCTGAGGGAGTGGGCACTGTCGGAGGGCCAGCGCTGAGGGAGTGGGCACTGTCGGCTGGTCAATGCTGAGGGAGCGGGCACTGTTGGAGGGTCTGCGCTGAGGGAGTGGGCACTGTTGGAGGGTCAACGTTGAGAGAGTGCCACACTGTTGGAGAGCCAGCGCTGAGGGAGTGGGCACTGTCGGAGGGTCAGTGCTGAGAGAGCGCCGCACTGTCAGAGGGTCAGCGCTGAGGGAGTGGGCCCTGTCGGAGGGTCAGTGCTAAGGGAGCGGGCACTGTCGGAGGGTCAGTGCTGAGGGAGTGCTGCACTGTCGGAGGATCAGTGCTGAGAGAGCGCCGCACTGTCGGAGGTTCAGTGCTGAGGGAGCAGGCACTGTTAGAGGGCCAGTGCTGAGGGAGTGGGCACTGTCGGAGGGTCAATGCTGAGGGACCGGGCACTGTTGGAGGGTCTGCGCTGAGGGAGTGGGCACTGTTGGAGGGTCAACGTTGAGAGAGTGCCACACTGTTGGAGAGCCAGCGCTGAGGGAGTGGGCACTGTCGGAGGGTCAGTGCTGAGGGAGTGCTGCACTGTCGGAAGGTCAGTGCTGAGGGAGCGGGCACTGTCGGAGGGTCAGTGCTGAGGGACCGGGCACTGTCAGAGGGTCAGTGCTGAGGGAGTGGGCACTGTTGGAGGGTCAACGTTGAGAGAGTGCCACACTGTTGGAGAGCCAGCGCTGAGGGAGTGGGCACTGTCGGAGGGTCAGTGCTGAGAGAGCGCTGCACTGTCGGAGGGTCAGTGCTGAGGGAGTGCTGCACTGTCGGAAGGTCAGTGCTGAGGGAGTGGGCACTGTTGGAGGGTCAACGTTGAGAGAGTGCCACACTGTTGGAGAGCCAGCGCTGAGGGAGTGGGCACTGTCGGAGGGTCAGTGCTGAGAGAGCGCTGCACTGTCGGAGGGTCAGTGCTGAGGGAGTGCTGCACTGTCGGAAGGTCAGTGCTGAGGGAGTGGGCACTGTCGGAGGGTCAGTGCTGAGGGACCGGGCACTGTCAGAGGGTTAGTGCTGAGGGGGTGGGCACTGTCGGAGGGTCAGCGCTGAGGGAGCGGGCTCTGTCGGAGGGTCAGTGCTGAGGGAGCGGGCACTGTCGGAGGGTCAGTGCAGAGGGAGCGGGCACTGTCAGAGGGTCAGTGCTGAGGGAGCGAGCACTGTCAGAGGGTCAGTGCTGAGGGCCACCATTTTGCTGTTTGTGTGCTTTGGAGGGTGTGCATGTTTGGGTCATTTTACTTGTGTCGTCAAGCTGATTGAGTGGAAACATTGCAGCGGGTAACCGTGACAAAGCCAATCGATCAATTGGAATGACCTTTGATGGTGAAAGTTTCTGGATAAATGAAACTTTTTCTTACTGTGTGGCATTTACAGTCACCAACGTGGCATGTGAGCAAAGCTAAAACTTCGCTCCTTGGCATTTCAACAGTGTTTATTAGATTTGCCTCTGTGATAACTGAGCACGGGAAACAGAGTGTGTTTGCTCAGAACTGATCTCACTGTTTCTCTGAGGAGCTCAGCTCAAAACATCCCAATATTCGGTGATCAGTGAGCACTTCGATAGACACCTCTGCACAAGCACATCCCTCTCTGTCATCCCACACTGCTCCCTATCTCTGTAACCTCCTCCAGCCCCGACCTCCCTCCGTATCTCTGTAACCCCCTCCAGCCCCTACACCCCTCCCTATCTCTGTAACCCCCTCCAGCCCTGACACCCCCTCCCTATCTGTAACCCCCTCCAGCCCCTACACCCCCTCCCTATCTCTGTAACCCCCTCCAGCCCCTCCACCCCCTCCCTATCTCTGTAACCCCCTCCAGCCCCTACACCCCTCTCTGCCTCTGTAACCCCCTCCAGCCCCTACACCCCTTCTCTATCCCTGTAACCTCCTCCAGCCCCTAAACCCCCTCCCTATCTCTGTAACCCCCTCCAGCCCCTACACCCCCTCCCTATCTGTAACCCCCTCCAGCCCCTACACCCCCTCCCTATCTCTGTAACCCCCTCCAGCCCCTACACCCCTCTCTGCCTCTGTTACCTCCCTCAATCCCAGTCATCTCGAGTGTTCCCCGATTCCCATCGTTCCGTCACTGTGGGCCATACCTTCAGCTGCCCAGGGCCCTGTGCTCATAAACCTCCCCACCTCTCAGTGAGCAGAAACATCCATTACTATAGCCCCTTGAACCTTCCAAAGATGCCTCAAGGATTTAAGCCCTGTAGTAATGAGACAGAAATCTGACCCTGAGGCACATGACAAGAACCTGGTCAAACATGAACAAAGAGACCTTGGGAGTGCAGGTTTGTAGTTATTTGAAAGTGGAGTTGCAGGTAGACGGGGCAGTGAAGAACGTGTTTAGTACACTTGCCTTTATTGGTCAGTGTAGGAGTTGGGAGGCTCATGTGGCTGTACAGGACATTGGTTCGGGTCCCTTTTGAACTACTGTGTTCAATTCTGGTCTCCCTGCTATAGGAAGGATGTTGCGAAACTTGAAAGGGTTCAGAAAAGATTTACAGGGATGTTGCCAGGGTTGGAGGGTTTGAGCTACAGGGAGAGGCTGAATAGACTGGGGCTATTTTCCCTGGAGAGTCGGAGGCTGAGGGGTGACCTGAGAGAGGTTTATAAAATCATGAGGGGCATGGATAGGGTGAATAGACAAGATCTTTTCCCCCCCAGGGTGGGGGGAGTCCAAGACTAGAGGGGCATAGGTTTAAGATGAGAGGGGAAAGATTTTAAAGGGACCTGAAGGAAAACCTTTTCACACAGAGGGTGGTGCGTGTATGGAATGAGCTGCCAGAGGAAGTGGTGGGGGCTGGTACAGTTACAGCATTTAAAAGGCATCTGGCTGGGGACATGGATAGGAAGGGTTTAGAGGGATATGGGCCAAATTCTGGCAAATGTGACTGGATTAATTTAGGAAATCTGGTCGGCATGGACCAAAGGATCTATTTCTGTGCTGCACATCTCTATGACTCTCTGACTCATGTTGAAAACAAGCACAGAGGTCGCTGGAGAAACTCTTCAGGTCTGGCAGCATCTCTGGAGATAAAAACAAGCTAACACATCAAGCCCAGTACGATACCTTGTCAGATGAAGAAGTGGAGGGATGCGAGATCTTTTAGGAGTGTGGGCATTGTTTAAATTTGATATGCCTACTGAATGGTTCAATATTGTAGGTGCACATTGAGAACATAAATTAACATTTCAGCAAATCCTCCCTCGTTCATAAGTCACAATATGTAGATTCACAATTAACCTGATATGGCCAGGGTTCAGGCTATTGAATGCTAGGGTTCTGAGTAAAATTAAGGAAGAACAAGAGCCGGGGACATATTTTTATGGTGAGAGGAGAGAGATTTAAAAAATGACATGAGGGGCACATTGGTTACACTGAGGGTGGTTCACTTGTGGAATGATCTCCCAGAGGAAGTGGTGGATGGGGCATAGGACCCTTTGATAAGTATGTAAATAGGAAACGTTTGGAGGGATATGGGCCAGGAGCAGGCAGGTGGGACTAGTTGAGTTTGGGATTATGGTCGGACCAGAGGGTCTGTTTCTGTACTGTATGATTCTATGATAGATTTTGTCATTAACAACGGGTTGCAGGGTTGGAGAATGGATGGATAAGTGGAATTGAGGCCGAGATGAAGTAGGGTGACGAATGGCCTTCTGCTGTCCCCCCTTCTTATGTACCGGTCCCGGCTTTCTGATGGACTTCCCATTGAAGAAAGGCCTTCACCCCTGGAGCCATTCTCGCGGATCCTTCAGCATCTTCTCAAGGTTGAAGGTATCGCGGGGAGGCCTTTGGAAGGTACACGCTGCTGTGACTGTGCCTTGGCGATGGGGGGGAGTGAATGATAAAGGTGCGGAGGGAGGTGGATCTGTGGAACCCATCGCCACGGAGGGCTGTCGAGGCATGAAGGCTCTCAATTAGGAAGGGGATCAAACGGGGATTGGGCTTGAGAAACATCTCATCTGCCATTAAATGGCAGAGCAGACTCAACAGGATGAATGGCCTCATTCTGCTCCTCCATTGTGATGAAACGGGGCTTGAGATCTCGAACAATCTCAAGGCTCACGGTTGAGTCCAGGGGGTGGAATGGGCTGACTTAAAATCTGCGAGCTCAATGTGAAGGATGGCGAGAGAGATTCCGGATAGAGGATCCAGCTGCAGCAAAGAGACAAGCCTCTGGTGAATTCCCATCATTGGAAATCCAGATTGGAAACTTGGAACCAAAGTGATTAATTCCGACACTCGGCCATCAATTATCTAACAGTCAAGCTCAAAATGAGACAAGTGAAATATCTGGTTCTCACAGAAATTAATCTGTTTGTTCATTAGGACATATGTTTTCACTTGCTGACTATAAACAACTGAAATGTCATTCACTGGTCCATGGAGATCAGCGATTGTGTTGCTCACTCATTTTCTCATTGGGAAATCACTGGTTTCTTCGCCTTCAGCCAATGCTCACGACAGTAATAATTTTCGACTCCAATTCCCAAATAGCCCCAGACTGATTTACTGTGGCAGAAAGCAGGAGACATTTCCACGCCGAGATGCAGCCCGAGATATCAGGGACAGGGTAAACATGAGCTCGGTCACACAGTAAGGCATTTAAGGAATATCGAAAAGAGGAGGAGAGAGATGGAAAAATGGGATTTGAGAGCTCAGGACCCCCCGGCATGTGAAGGTTTGGCCTGCAATGATGGAACTGCTACCTTTTTGTCCCCATCAAACACTCCCAGGGACAGGGTCAGCATGGGGTTAAATACAGAGTAAAGCTCCCTCTACACTTTCCTCTGTCAAACACTCCCAGGACAGTGGCAGCACAAGGTTTGATACAGAGTAAGGCTCCCTCTACACTGTACCCCATCAAACACTCCCAGGGACAGGGTCAGCAGGGGGTTAGATACAGAGTAAAGCTCCCTCTACACTTTCCCCTGTCAAATACTCCCAGGACAGTGGCAGCACAAGGTTTGATACAGAGTAAGGCTCCCTCTACACTGTCCCCATCAAACACTCCCAGGGACAGGCACAGCACGGGGGTAGATACAGAGTAAAGCTTCCTCTACACTTTCCCCCATCAAACACTGCCAGGATAGGACAGCGCAGGGTTAGATACAGAGTGAAGCTCCGTGTACACTGTCCCCTATCAAACACTCCCACGGCAGGGACAGCACAGGGTTAGACAGAGAGTAAAGCTCCCTCTGCACTGTCTCTAACCAACATTCCCTGGGCAGGTAAATGCTGCCAATTTCTCATGCATATGTTTTTGCCAGCCTTGGTTCTAACAAGTTGGGAACAGATTCCGAACAGGGCCAGTCCGGAGAAAGATTTGCTTTGGCATGATCCCTAGAACGTCTGGTGAAAGGTATTTATTCCACATGAATCTGTTCCACACTGATGATTGAATATTTGCTTTGTGGGACATTTTTGGAAAGGCAGACCTATTTTCAAATGAGATTAAGACACTAAATCCGATAACATGCAATTCCAGATTCATTGATTTGATGTGGGAATATGAATGTTGGCAGCACACACTCAAACCAAGTATTTACTGACAGATGAGTCCCTAGTTGAAAATCATGGTTCCCAACCTCCTGAACTGCACAGATTTCGTGGCTTTCTATAGCCCACTGTCACAACTGCTTTTGGCATCCGTCCTGAGCTAAAATAAGAGTCAAGTGATCTGTTTAGTGTTATTTCGAGGCCTCTGACATGAACTCATGGATTTGCCAACATTTTGTGATGGAAGCAGGGAGCTGAATGTTCATCTATTCCTTTGCAGTGAATATATGAAAGAAAAAAAAATGACATTCAGGCCAGGGATATTAGGAACTGCAGATGATGGAGAATCTGAGATAACTAGGTGTAGAGATGGATGAACACAGAAAAAGAAAGGTCGAGGCCCAAACCGTCAGCTTTCCTGCTCTTCTGATGCTGTGCTCAACCAGCTCCACACTGTGTTATCTCTGACTGTCAGTTCGGCAGGACATTAATAGGCAGAAGGACTCATTCAGAAAGATATTGTTCTCTGAGCCATTGAGGTGGGTTTAAGGAGGAGTTTCGGGATTTCGAGCTCTTCTAATCAAACATAACGGATCTGAAATCTCCTCACGACCCTCCCCAAAGGACAAACCCCTCCATGTTTCAAAGTCTGAGATCAGCATGACGGATGATGCAGTTTCTGCATTCGCTATTGACGGGGAAGTGCACATAAACCCCGTTTCCAACTGCAAAACAGCTGGCACTCACCTCACAAACATCTCAGTTTATTATCACCTTGGAAATGTGACCGTCCAACAGTGTGGCGCTCCCTCAGCACTGACCCCTCCGACAGTGCCCGCTCCCTCAGCACTGACCCTCCGACAGTGCCCGCTCCCTCAGCACTGACCCTCCGACAGTGCCCGCTCCCTCAGCACTGACCCTCCGACAGTGCCCGCTCCCTCAGCACTGACCCTCCGACAGTGCGGCGCGCCCTCAGCACTGACCCTCCGACAGTGCAGCGCCCCCTCAGCGCTGACAGTCCAACAGTGCCCACTCCCTCAGCACTGACCCTCCGACAGTGCCCGCTCCCTCAGCACTGACCCTCCGACAGTGCCCGCTCCCTCAGCACTGAGCCTCCGACAGTGCCCACTCCATCAGCACTGACCCTCCGACAGTGCCCGGTCCCTCAGCACTGACCCTCCGACAGTGCGGCGCTCCCTCAGCACTGACCCTCCGACAGTGCCCGCTCCCACAGCACTGACCCTCCGAAAGCGCGGTGCGCCCTCAGCACTGACCCTCCGACAGTGCGGCGCTCCCTCAGCACTGACCCTCCGACAGTGCCCGCTCCCACAGCACTGACCCTCCGACAGCGCGGTGCGCCCTCAGCACTGACCCTCTGACAGTGCGGCGCTCCCTCAGCACTGACCCTCCGACAGTGCCCGCTCACTCAGCACAGACCCTCAGACAGTGCCAACTCCCTCAGCGCTGACCCTCCAACAGTGCCCACTCGCTCAGCACTGACCCTCCGACAGTGCGGCACTCCCTCAGCACTGACACTCCGACAGTGCGGCGCTCCCTCAGCACTGACCCTCGGACAGTGCGGCACTCCCTCAGCACTGACCCTCCGAGAGTGCGGCGCTCCCTCAGCACTGACCCTCCGACAGTGCGGTGCTCCCTCAGCACTGACCCTCCGGCAGTGCCCGCTCCCTCAGCACTGACCCTCCGACAGAGCGGCACCCCCTCAGCGCTGACCCTCCAACAGTGCCCGCTCCCTCAGCACTGACCCTCCGACAGTACCCACTCCCTCAGCACCGACCCTCCGACAGAGCGGCACCCCCTCAGCGCTGACCCTCCAACAGTGCCCACTCCCTCAGCACTGACCCTCCGACACTGCGGCGCTCCCTCAGCACTGACCCTCCCTCAGTGCGGCGCTCCCTCAGCACTGACCCTCCGACAGTGCCCACTCCCTCAGCACTGACCCTCCGACAGTGCCCACTCCCTCAGCACTGACCCTCCGACAGTGCCCACTCCCTCAGCACTGACCCTCCGACAGTGCCCGCTCCCTCAGCACTGACCCTCTGACAGTGCGGAGCTCCCTCAGCACTGACCCTCCCTCAGTGCGGCGCTCCCTCAGCACTGACCCTCCGACAGTGCCCACTCCCTCAGCACTGACCCTCCAACAGTGCCCGCTCCCTCAGCACTGACCCTCCGACAGTGCGGCGCTCCCTCAGCACTGACCCTCCGACAGTGCCCACTCCCTCAGCACTGACCCTCCAACAGTGCCCGCTCCCTCAGCACTGACCCTCTGACTGTGCGGCGCTCCCTCAGCACTGACCCTCCGACAGTGCGGCGCTCCCTCGGCACTGACCCTCCGACAGTGCGGCGCTCCCTCAGCACTGACCCTCCGACAGTGTGGCGCTCCCTCAGCACTGACCCTCCAACAGTGCCCGCTCCCTCAGCACTGACCCTCCGACAGTGCGGCGCTCCCTCAGCACTGACACTCCGACAGCGCGGCGCTCCCTCAGCGCTGACCCTCCGACAGTGTGGCGCTCCCTCCGCACTGACCCTCCGACAGTGCCCGCTCCCTCAGCACTGACCATCCGGCAGTGTGGTGCTCCTTCAGCACTGACCCTCCGACATGGCCACTCCCTCAGCGCTGATCCTCCGACAGTGCGGCGCTCCCTCAGCACTGACCCTCCCTCAGTGCGGCGCTCCCTCAGCACTGGCCCTCCGACAGTGCCCACTCCATCAGCACTGACCCTCCGACAGTGCCCACTCCCTCAGCACTGACCCTCCGACAGTGCGGCACCCCCTCAGCGCTGACCCTCCAACAGTGCCCACTCGCTCAGCACTGACCCTCCGACAGTGCGGCGCTCCCACAGCACTGACCCTCCCTAGGTGCGGCGCTCCCTCAGCGCTGACCCTCCGACAGTGCCCGCTCCCTCAGCACTGACCCTCCGGCAGTGTGGCGCTCCTTCAGCACTGACCCTCCGACAGTGTGGCGCTCCCTCAGCACTGACCCTCCGACAGTGCCCACTCCCTCAGCACTGACCCACCGACAGTGCAGCGCCCCCTCAGCGCTGCCCGTCCAACAGTGACCACTCCCTCAGGACTGACCCTCCGACAGTGCCCACTCCCTCAGCACTGACCCTCCGACAGTGCGGCGCCCCCTCAGCGCTGACCCTCCAACAGTGCCCACTCCCTCAGCACTGACCCTCCAACAGTGCCCACTCCCTCAGCACTGACCCTCCGACAGTGCCCACTCCCTCACCACTGACCCTCCCACAGTGCGGCGCTCCCTCACCACTGACCATCCGACAGTGCCCACTCCCACAGCACTGACCCTCCGACAGTGCTCACTCCCTCAGCACTGACCCTCCGACAGTGCCCACTCCATCAGCACTGACCCTCCGACAGTGCCCACTCCCTCAGCACTGACCTTCCGACAGTGCGGCACCCCCCTCAGCGCTGACCCTCCGACAGTGCCCGCTCCCTCAGCACTGACCCTCCGTCAGTGCGGCGCTCCCTCAGCACTGACCCTCCGACAGTGCCAACTCCCTCAGCACTGACCCTCCGACAGTGCCGGCTCCCTCAGCACTGACCCTCCGACAGTGCCCACTCCCTCAGCACTGACCCTCCGACAGTGCCCACTCCCTCAGCACTGAACCTCCGACAGTGCGGCGCTCCCTCAGCACTGACCCTCCCTCAGTGCGGCGCTCCCTCAGCACTGACCCTCCGACAGTGCCCACTCCCTCAGCACTGACCCTCCAACAGTGCCCGCTCCCTCAGCACTGACCATCCGACAGTGCCCACTCCCTCAGCACTGACCCTCCCTCAGTGCGGCGCTCCCTCAGCACTGACCCTCCGACAGTGCCCACTCCCTCAGCACTGACCCTCCGACAGTGCCGGCTCCCTCAGCACTGACCCTCCGACAGTGCCCACTCCCTCAGCACTGACCCTCCGACAGTGCCCGCTCCCTCAGCACTGACTCTCCGACAGTGCCCACTCCCTCAGCACTGACCCTCCCTCAGTGCGGCGCTCCCTCAGCACTGACCCTCCGACAGTGCCCACTCCCTCAGCCCTGACCCTCCAACAGTGCCCGCTCCCTCAGCACTGACCCTCCGACAGTGCGGCGCTCCCTCAGCACTGACCCTCCGACAGTGCGGCGCTCCCTCGGCACTGACCCTCCGACAGTGCGGCGCTCCCTCAGCACTGACCCTCCGACAGTGTGGCGCTCCCTCAGCACTGACCCTCCAACAGTGCCCGCTCCCTCAGCACTGACCCTCCGACAGTGCGGCGCTCCCTCAGCACTGACACTCCGACAGCGCGGCGCTCCCTCAGCGCTGACCCTCCGACAGTGTGGCGCTCCCTCCGCACTGACCCTCCGACAGTGCCCCGCTCCCTCAGCACTGACCCTCCGGCAGTGTGGCGCTCCTTCAGCACTGACCCTCCGACAGTGTGGCGCTCCCTCAGCACTGACCCTCCGACATGGCCACTCCCTCAGCGCTGATCCTCCGCCAGTGCGGCGCTCCCTCAGCACTGACCCTCCCTCAGTGCGGCGCTCCCTCAGCACTGGCCCTCCGACAGTGCCCACTCCATCAGCACTGACCCTCCGACAGAGCCCACTCCATCAGCACTGACCCTCCGACAGTGCGGCGCTCCCACAGCACTGACCCTCCCTCAGTGCGGCGCTCCCTCAGCGCTGACCCTCCGACAGTGCCCGCTCCCTCAGCACTGACCCTCCGGCAGTGCCCACTCCCTCAGCACTGACCCTCCGACAGTGTGGCGCTCCCTCAGCACTTACCCTCCGACAGTGCCCACTCCCTCAGCACTGACCCACCGACAGTGTGGCGCTCCCTCAGCACTGACCCTCCGACAGTGCCCACTCCCTCAGCACTGACCCTCCGACAGTGCCCACTCCCTCAGCACTGACCCTCTGACAGTGCCCACTCCCTCAGCACTGACCCTCCGACAGTGCCCACTCCCTCAGCACTGACCCTCCGACAGTGCCCGCTCCCTCAGCACTGACCCTGTGACAGTGCGGAGCTCCCTCAGCACTGACCCTCCCTCAGTGCGGCGCTCCCTCAGCACTGACCCTCCGACAGTGCCCACTCCCTCAGGACTGACCCTCCGACAGTGCCCACTCCCTCAGCACTGACCCTCCGACAGTGCCCACTCCCTCAGCACTGACCCTCTGACAGTGCCCACTCCCTCAGCACTGACCCTCCGACAGTGCCCACTCCCTCAGCACTGACCCTCCGACAGTGCCCGCTCCCTCAGCACTGACCCTCTGACAGTGCGGAGCTCCCTCAGCACTGACCCTCCCTCAGTGCGGCGCTCCCTCAGCACTGACCCTCCGACAGTGCCCACTCCCTCAGCACTGACCCTCCAACAGTGCCCGCTCCCTCAGCACTGACCCTCCGACAGTGCGGCGCTCCCTCAGCACTGACCCTCCGACAGTGCCCACTCCCTCAGCACTGACCCTCCAACAGTGCCCGCTCCCTCAGCACTGACCCTCCGACAGTGCGGCGCTCCCTCAGCACTGACCCTCCGACAGTGCGGCGCTCCCTCGGCACTGACCCTCCGACAGTGCGGCGCTCCCTCAGCACTGACCCTCCGACAGTGCGGCGCTCCCTCAGCACTGACCATCCGACAGTGTGGCGCTCCCTCAGCACTGACCCTCCAACAGTGCCCACTCCCTCAGCACTGACACTCCGACAGCGCGGCGCTCCCTCAGCGGTGACCCTCCGACAGTGTGGCGCTCCCTCCGCACTGACCCTCCGACAGTGCCCGCTCCCTCAGCACTGACCCTCCGGCAGTGTGGCGCTCCCTCAGCACTGACCCTCCGACAGTGCTCACTCCCTCAGCACTGACCCTCCGACAGTGCCCACTCCATCAGCACTGACCCTCCGACAGTGCCCACTCCATCAGCACTGACCCTCCGACAGTGCCCACTCCCTCAGCACTGACCTTCCGACAGTGCGGCACCCCCTCAGCGCTGACCCTCCAACAGTGCCCGCTCCCTCAGCACTGACCCTCCGTCAGTGCGGCGCTCCCTCAGCACTGACCCTCCGACAGTGCCAACTCCCTCAGCACTGACCCTCCGACAGTGCCGGCTCCCTCAGCACTGACCCTCCGACAGTGCCCACTCCCTCAGCACTGACCCTCCGACAGTGCGGCGCTCCCTCAGCACTGACCCTCCCTCAGTGCGGCGCTCCCTCAGCACTGACCCTCCGACAGTGCCCACTCCCTCAGCACTGACCCTCCAACAGTGCCCGCTCCCTCAGCACTGACCCTCCGACAGTGCCCACTCCCTCAGCACTGACCCTCCCTCAGTGCGGCGCTCCCTCAGCACTGACCCTCCGACAGTGCCCACTCCCTCAGCACTGACCCTCCGACAGTGCCGGCTCCCTCAGCACTGACCCTCCGACAGTGCCCACTCCCTCAGCACTGACCCTCCGACAGTGCCCGCTCCCTCAGCACTGACTCTCCGACAGTGCCCGCTCCCTCAGCACTGACCCTCCGACAGTGCCCACTCCATCAGCACTGACCCTCCGACAGTGCCCACTCCCTCAGCACTGACCTTCCGACAGTGCGGCACCCCCTCAGCGCTGACCCTCCGACAGTGCCCGCTCCCTCAGCACTGACCCACCGTCAGTGCGGCGCTCCCTCAGCACTGACCCTCCGACAGTGCCAACTCCCTCAGCACTGACCCTCCGACAGTGCCGGCTCCCTCAGCACTGACCCTCCGACAGTGCCCACTCCCTCAGCACTGACCCTCCGACAGTGCGGCGCTCCCTCAGCACTGACCCTCCCTCAGTGCGGCGCTCCCTCAGCACTGACCCTCCGACAGTGCCCACTCCCTCAGCACTGACCCTCCAACAGTGCCCGCTCCCTCAGCACTGACCCTCCGACAGTGCCCACTCCCTCAGCACTGACCCTCCCTCAGTGCGGCGCTCCCTCAGCACTGACCCTCCGACAGTGCCCACTCCCTCAGCACTGACCCTCCGACAGTGCCGGCTCCCTCAGCACTGACCCTCCGACAGTGCCCACTCCCTCAGCACTGACCCTCCGACAGTGCCCGCTCCCTCAGCACTGACTCTCCGACAGTGCCCACTCCCTCAGCACTGAACCTCCGACAGTGCGGCGCTCCCTCAGCACTGACCCTCCCTCAGTGCGGCGCTCCCTCAGCACTGACCCTCCGACAGTGCCCACTCCCTCAGCACTGACCCTCCAACAGTGCCCGCTCCCTCAGCACTGACCCTCCGACAGTGCGGCGCTCCCTCAGCACTGACCCTCCGACAGTGCGGCGCTCCCTCGGCACTGACCCTCCGACAGTGCGGCGCTCCCTCAGCACTGACCCTCCGACAGTGTGGCGCTCCCTCAGCACTGACCCTCCAACAGTGCCCGCTCCCTCAGCACTGACCCTCCGACAGTGCGGCGCTCCCTCAGCACTGACACTCCGACAGCGCGGCGCTCCCTCAGCGCTGACCCTCCGACAGTGTGGCGCTCCCTCCGCACTGACCCTCCGACAGTGCCCGCTCCCTCAGCACTGACCCTCCGGCAGTGTGGCGCTCCTTCAGCACTGACCCTCCGACAGTGTGGCGCTCCCTCAGCACTGACCCTCCGACATGGCCACTCCCTCAGCGCTGATCCTCCGACAGTGCGGCGCTCCCTCAGCACTGACCCTCCCTCAGTGCGGCGCTCCCTCAGCACTGGCCCTCCGACAGTGCCCACTCCATCAGCACTGACCCTCCGACAGTGCCCACTCCCTCAGCACTGACCCTCCGACAGTGCGGCGCTCCCACAGCACTGACCCTCCCTCAGTGCGGCGCTCCCTCAGCGCTGACCCTCCGACAGTGCCCGCTCCCTCAGCACTGACCCTCCGGCAGTGTGGCGCTCCTTCAGCACTGACACTCCGACAGTGTGGCGCTCCCTCAGCACTGACCCTCCGACAGTGCCCACTCCCTCAGCACTGACCCACCGACAGTGTGGCGCTCCCTCAGCACTGACCCTCCGACAGTGCCCACTCCCTCAGCACTGACCCACCGACAGTGCAGCGCCCCCTCAGCGCTGACCGTCCAACAGTGCCCACTCCCTCAGGACTGACCCTCCGACAGTGCCCACTCCCTCAGCACTGACCCTCCGACAGTGCCCACTCCCTCAGCACTGACCCTCCCTCAGTGCCCACTCCCTCAGCACTGACCCTCCGACAGTGCCCACTCCCTCAGCACTGACCCTCTGACAGTGCCCGCTCCCTCAGCACTGACCCTCTGACAGTGCGGAGCTCCCTCAGCACTGACCCTCCCTCAGTGCGGCGCTCCCTCAGCACTGACCCTCCGACAGTGCCCACTCCCTCAGCACTGACCCTCCAACAGTGCCCGCTCCCTCAGCACTGACCCTCCGACAGTGCGGCGCTCCCTCAGCACTGACCCTCCGACAGTGCCCACTCCCTCAGCACTGACCCTCCAACAGTGCCCGCTCCCTCAGCACTGACCCTCCGACAGTGCGGCGCTCCCTCAGCACTGACCCTCCGACAGTGCGGCGCTCCCTCGGCACTGACCCTCCGACAGTGCGGCGCTCCCTCAGCACTGGCCCTCCGACAGTGTGGCGCTCCCTCAGCACTGACCGTCCAACAGTGCCCACTCCCTCAGCACTGACACTCCGACAGCGCGGCGCTCCCTCAGCGCTGACCCTCCGACAGTGTGGCGCTCCCTCCGCACTGACCCTCCGACAGTGCCCGCTCCCTCAGCACTGACCCTCCGGCAGTGTGGCGCTCCCTCAGCACTGACCCTCCGACAGTGCTCACTCCCTCAGCACTGACCCTCCGACAGTGCCCACTCCATCAGCACTGACCCTCCGACAGTGCCCACTCCATCAGCACTGACCCTCCGACAGTGCCCACTCCATCAGCACTGACCCTCCGACAGTGCCCACTCCCTCAGCACTGACCTTCCGACAGTGCGGCACCCCCTCAGCGCTGACCCTCCGACAGTGCCCGCTCCCTCAGCACTGACCCTCCGTCAGTGCGGCGCTCCCTCAGCACTGACCCTCCGACAGTGCCAACTCCCTCAGCACTGACCGTCCGACAGTGCCGGCTCCCTCAGCACTGACCCTCCGACAGTGCCCACTCCCTCAGCACTGACCCTCCGACAGTGCGGCGCTCCCTCAGCACTGACACCTCCCTCAGTGCGGCGCTCACTCAGCACTGACCCTCCGACAGTGCCCACTCCCTCAGCACTGACCCTCCAACAGTGCCCGCTCCCTCAGCACTGACCCTCCGACAGTGCCCACTCCCTCAGCACTGACCTCCCTCAGTGCGGCGCTCCCTCAGCACTGACCCTCCGACAGTGCCAACTCCCTCAGCACTGACCCTCCGACAGTGCCCGCTCCCTCAGCACTGACCCTCCGACAGTGCCCACTCCCTCAGCACTGACCCTCCGACAGTGCCCGCACCCTCAGCACTGACTCTCCGACAGTGCCCACTCCCTCAGCACTGACCCTCCGACAGTGCCCACTCCATCAGCACTGACCTTCCGACAGTGCGGCACCCCCCTCAGCGTTGACCCTCCGACAGTGCCCGCTCCTCAGCACTGACCCTCCGTCAGTGCGGCGCTCCCTCAGCACTGACCCTCCGACAGTGCCAACTCCCTCAGCACTGACCCTCCGACAGTGCCGGCTCCCTCAGCACTGACCCTCCGACAGTGCCCACTCCCTCAGCACTGACCCTCCGACAGTGCGGCGCTCCCTCAGCACTGACCCTCCCTCAGTGCGGCGCTCCCTCAGCACTGACCCTCCGACAGTGCCCATTCCCTCAGCACTGACCCTCCAACAGTGCCCGCTCCCTCAGCACTGACCCTCCGACAGTGCCCACTCCCTCAGCACTGACCCTCCCTCAGTGCGGCGCTCCCTCAGCACTGACCCTCCGACAGTGCCCACTCCCTCAGCACTGACTCTCCGACAGTGCCGGCTCCCTCAGCACTGACCCTCCGACAGTGCCCACTCCCTCAGCACTGACCCTCCGACAGTGCCCGCTCCCTCAGCACTGACTCTCCGACAGTGCCCACTCCCTCAGCACTGAACCTCCGGCAGTTTGGCGCTCCCTCAGCACTGACCCTCCCTCAGTGCGGCGCTCCCTCAGCACTGACCCTCCGACAGTGCCCACTCCCTCAGCACTGACCCTCCAACAGTGCCCGCTCCTCAGCACTGACCCTCCGACAGTGCGGCGCTCCCTCAGCACTGACCCTCCGACAGTGCGGCGCTCCCTCGGCACTGACCCTCCGACAGTGCGGCGCTCCCTCAGCACTGACCCTCCGACAGTGCCCACTCCCTCAGCACTGACCCTCCCTCAGTGCGGCGCTCCCTCAGCACTGACCCTCCGACAGTGCCCACTCCCTCAGCACTGACCCTCCGACAGTGCCGGCTCCCTCAGCACTGACCCTCCGACAGTGCCCACTCCCTCAGCACTGACCCTCCGACAGTGCCCGCTCCCTCAGCACTGACTCTCCGACAGTGCCCACTCCCTCAGCACTGAACCTCCGGCAGTGTGGCGCTCCTTCAGCACTGACCCTCCGACAGTGTGGCGCTCCCTCAGCACTGACCCTCCGACAGTGCCCACTCCCTCAGCACTGACCCACCGACAGTGTGGCGCTCCCTCAGCACTGACCCTCCGACAGTGCCCACTCCCTCAGCACTGACCCACCGACAGTGCAGCGCCCCCTCAGCGCTGACCGTCCAACAGTGCCCACTCCCTCAGGACTGACCCTCCGACAGTGCCCACTCCCTCAGCACTGACCCTCCGACAGTGCCCACTCCCTCAGCACTGACCCTCCCTCAGTGCCCACTCCCTCAGCACTGACCCTCCGACAGTGCCCACTCCCTCAGCACTGACCCTCTGACAGTGCCCGCTCCCTCAGCACTGACCCTCTGACAGTGCGGAGCTCCCTCAGCACTGACCCTCCCTCAGTGCGGCGCTCCCTCAGCACTGACCCTCCGACAGTGCCCACTCCCTCAGCACTGACCCTCCAACAGTGCCCGCTCCCTCAGCACTGACCCTCCAACAGTGCGGCGCTCCCTCAGCACTGACCCTCCGACAGTGCCCACTCCCTCAGCACTGACCCTCCAACAGTGCCCGCTCCCTCAGCACTGACCCTCCGACAGTGCGGCGCTCCCTCAGCACTGACCCTCCGACAGTGCGGCGCTCCCTCCGCACTGACCCTCCGACAGTGCGGCGCTCCCTCAGCACTGACCCTCCGACAGTGTGGCGCTCCCTCAGCACTGACCCTCCAACAGTTCCCACTCCCTCAGCACTGACACTCCGACAGCGCGGCGCTCCCTCAGCGCTGACCCTCCGACAGTGTGGCGCTCCCTCCGCACTGACCCTCCGACAGTGCCCGCTCCCTCAGCACTGACCCTCCGGCAGTGTGGCGCTCCCTCAGCACTGACCCTCCGACAGTGCTCACTCCCTCAGCACTGACCCTCCGACAGTGCCCACTCCATCAGCACTGACCCTCCGACAGTGCCCACTCCATCAGCACTGACCCTCCGACAGTGCCCACTCCCTCAGCACTGACCTTCCGACAGTGCGGCACCCCCTCAGCGCTGACCCTCCGACAGTGCCCGGGCCCTCAGCACTGACCCTCCGTCAGTGCGGCGCTCCCTCAGCACTGACCCTCCGACAGTGCCAACTCCCTCAGCACTGACCCTCCGACAGTGCCGGCTCCCTCAGCACTGACCCTCCGACAGTGCCCACTCCCTCAGCACTGACCCTCCGACAGTGCGGCGCTCCCTCAGCACTGACCCTCCCTCAGTGCGGCGCTCCCTCAGCACTGACCCTCCGACAGTGCCCACTCCCTCAGCACTGACCCTCCAACAGTGCCCGCTCCCTCAGCACTGACCCTCCGACAGTGCCCACTCCCTCAGCACTGACCCTCCCTCAGTGCGGCGCTCCCTCAGCACTGACCCTCCGACAGTGCCCACTCCCTCACCACTGACCCTCCGACAGTGCCCGCTCCCTCAGCACTGACCCTCCGACAGTGCCCACTCCCTCAGCACTGACCCTCCGACAGTGCCCGCTCCCTCAGCACTGACCCTCCGACAGTGCCCGCTCCCTCAGCACTGACCCTCCGACAGTGCCCGCTCCATCAGCACTGACCCTCCGACAGTGCCCACTCCCTCAGCACTGACCTTCCGACAGTGCCCGCTCCCTCAGCACTGACTCTCCGACAGTGCCCACTCCCTCAGCACTGAACCTCCGACAGTGCGGCGCTCCCTCAGCACTGACCCTCCCTCAGTGCGGCGCTCCCTCAGCACTGACCCTCCGACAGTGCCCACTCCCTCAGCACTGACCCTCCAACAGTGCCCGCTCCCTCAGCACTGACCCTCCGACAGTGCGGCGCTCCCTCAGCACTGACCCTCCGACAGTGCGGCGCTCCCTCGGCACTGACCCTCCGACAGTGCGGCGCTCCCTCAGCACTGACCCTCCGACAGTGTGGCGCTCCCTCAGCACTGACCCTCCAACAGTGCCCGCTCCCTCAGCACTGACCCTCCGACAGTGCGGCGCTCCCTCAGCACTGACACTCCGACAGCGCGGCGCTCCCTCAGCGCTGACCCTCCGACAGTGTGGCGCTCCCTCCGCACTGACCCTCCGACAGTGCCCGCTCCCTCAGCACTGACCCTCCGGCAGTGTGGCGCTCCTTCAGCACTGACCCTCCGACAGTGTGGCGCTCCCTCAGCACTGACCCTCCGACATGGCCACTCCCTCAGCGCTGATCCTCCGACAGTGCGGCGCTCCCTCAGCACTGACCCTCCCTCAGTGCGGCGCTCCCTCAGCACTGGCCCTCCGACAGTGCCCACTCCATCAGCACTGACCCTCCGACAGTGCCCACTCCCTCAGCACTGACCCTCCGACAGTGCGGCGCTCCCACAGCACTGACCCTCCCTCAGTGCGGCGCTCCCTCAGCGCTGACCCTCCGACAGTGCCCGCTCCCTCAGCACTGACCCTCCGGCAGTGTGGCGCTCCTTCAGCACTGACACTCCGACAGTGTGGCGCTCCCTCAGCACTGACCCTCCGACAGTGCCCACTCCCTCAGCACTGACCCACCGACAGTGTGGCGCTCCCTCAGCACTGACCCTCCGACAGTGCCCACTCCCTCAGCACTGACCCACCGACAGTGCAGCGCCCCCTCAGCGCTGACCGTCCAACAGTGCCCACTCCCTCAGGACTGACCCTCCGACAGTGCCCACTCCCTCAGCACTGACCCTCCGACAGTGCCCACTCCCTCAGCACTGACCCTCCCTCAGTGCCCACTCCCTCAGCACTGACCCTCCGACAGTGCCCACTCCCTCAGCACTGACCCTCTGACAGTGCCCGCTCCCTCAGCACTGACCCTCTGACAGTGCGGAGCTCCCTCAGCACTGACCCTCCCTCAGTGCGGCGCTCCCTCAGCACTGACCCTCCGACAGTGCCCACTCCCTCAGCACTGACCCTCCAACAGTGCCCGCTCCCTCAGCACTGACCCTCCGACAGTGCGGCGCTCCCTCAGCACTGACCCTCCGACAGTGCCCACTCCCTCAGCACTGACCCTCCAACAGTGCCCGCTCCCTCAGCACTGACCCTCCGACAGTGCGGCGCTCCCTCAGCACTGACCCTCCGACAGTGCGGCGCTCCCTCGGCACTGACCCTCCGACAGTGCGGCGCTCCCTCAGCACTGGCCCTCCGACAGTGTGGCGCTCCCTCAGCACTGACCGTCCAACAGTGCCCACTCCCTCAGCACTGACACTCCGACAGCGCGGCGCTCCCTCAGCGCTGACCCTCCGACAGTGTGGCGCTCCCTCCGCACTGACCCTCCGACAGTGCCCGCTCCCTCAGCACTGACCCTCCGGCAGTGTGGCGCTCCCTCAGCACTGACCCTCCGACAGTGCTCACTCCCTCAGCACTGACCCTCCGACAGTGCCCACTCCATCAGCACTGACCCTCCGACAGTGCCCACTCCATCAGCACTGACCCTCCGACAGTGCCCACTCCCTCAGCACTGACCTTCCGACAGTGCGGCACCCCCTCAGCGCTGACCCTCCGACAGTGCCCGCTCCCTCAGCACTGACCCTCCGTCAGTGCGGCGCTCCCTCAGCACTGACCCTCCGACAGTGCCAACTCCCTCAGCACTGACCGTCCGACAGTGCCGGCTCCCTCAGCACTGACCCTCCGACAGTGCCCACTCCCTCAGCACTGACCCTCCGACAGTGCGGCGCTCCCTCAGCACTGACCCTCCCTCAGTGCGGCGCTCACTCAGCACTGACCCTCCGACAGTGCCCACTCCCTCAGCACTGACCCTCCAACAGTGCCCGCTCCCTCAGCACTGACCCTCCGACAGTGCCCACTCCCTCAGCACTGACCCTCCCTCAGTGCGGCGCTCCCTCAGCACTGACCCTCCGACAGTGCCAACTCCCTCAGCACTGACCCTCCGACAGTGCCCGCTCCCTCAGCACTGACCCTCCGACAGTGCCCACTCCCTCAGCACTGACCCTCCGACAGTGCCCGCACCCTCAGCACTGACTCTCCGACAGTGCCCACTCCCTCAGCACTGACCCTCCGACAGTGCCCACTCCATCAGCACTGACCTTCCGACAGTGCGGCACCCCCTCAGCGTTGACCCTCCGACAGTGCCCGCTCCCTCAGCACTGACCCTCCGTCAGTGCGGCGCTCCCTCAGCACTGACCCTCCGACAGTGCCAACTCCCTCAGCACTGACCCTCCGACAGTGCCGGCTCCCTCAGCACTGACCCTCCGACAGTGCCCACTCCCTCAGCACTGACCCTCCGACAGTGCGGCGCTCCCTCAGCACTGACCCTCCCTCAGTGCGGCGCTCCCTCAGCACTGACCCTCCGACAGTGCCCATTCCCTCAGCACTGACCCTCCAACAGTGCCCGCTCCCTCAGCACTGACCCTCCGACAGTGCCCACTCCCTCAGCACTGACCCTCCCTCAGTGCGGCGCTCCCTCAGCACTGACCCTCCGACAGTGCCCACTCCCTCAGCACTGACTCTCCGACAGTGCCGGCTCCCTCAGCACTGACCCTCCGACAGTGCCCACTCCCTCAGCACTGACCCTCCGACAGTGCCCGCTCCCTCAGCACTGACTCTCCGACAGTGCCCACTCCCTCAGCACTGAACCTCCGGCAGTTTGGCGCTCCCTCAGCACTGACCCTCCCTCAGTGCGGCGCTCCCTCAGCACTGACCCTCCGACAGTGCCCACTCCCTCAGCACTGACCCTCCAACAGTGCCCGCTCCCTCAGCACTGACCCTCCGACAGTGCGGCGCTCCCTCAGCACTGACCCTCCGACAGTGCGGCGCTCCCTCGGCACTGACCCTCCGACAGTGCGGCGCTCCCTCAGCACTGACCCTCCGACAGTGCCCACTCCCTCAGCACTGACCCTCCCTCAGTGCGGCGCTCCCTCAGCACTGACCCTCCGACAGTGCCCACTCCCTCAGCACTGACCCTCCGACAGTGCCGGCTCCCTCAGCACTGACCCTCCGACAGTGCCCACTCCCTCAGCACTGACCCTCCGACAGTGCCCGCTCCCTCAGCACTGACTCTCCGACAGTGCCCACTCCCTCAGCACTGAACCTCCGGCAGTGTGGCGCTCCTTCAGCACTGACCCTCCGACAGTGTGGCGCTCCCTCAGCACTGACCCTCCGACAGTGCCCACTCCCTCAGCACTGACCCACCGACAGTGTGGCGCTCCCTCAGCACTGACCCTCCGACAGTGCCCACTCCCTCAGCACTGACCCACCGACAGTGCAGCGCCCCCTCAGCGCTGACCGTCCAACAGTGCCCACTCCCTCAGGACTGACCCTCCGACAGTGCCCACTCCCTCAGCACTGACCCTCCGACAGTGCCCACTCCCTCAGCACTGACCCTCCCTCAGTGCCCACTCCCTCAGCACTGACCCTCCGACAGTGCCCACTCCCTCAGCACTGACCCTCTGACAGTGCCCGCTCCCTCAGCACTGACCCTCTGACAGTGCGGAGCTCCCTCAGCACTGACCCTCCCTCAGTGCGGCGCTCCCTCAGCACTGACCCTCCGACAGTGCCCACTCCCTCAGCACTGACCCTCCAACAGTGCCCGCTCCCTCAGCACTGACCCTCCAACAGTGCGGCGCTCCCTCAGCACTGACCCTCCGACAGTGCCCACTCCCTCAGCACTGACCCTCCAACAGTGCCCGCTCCCTCAGCACTGACCCTCCGACAGTGCGGCGCTCCCTCAGCACTGACCCTCCGACAGTGCGGCGCTCCCTCCGCACTGACCCTCCGACAGTGCGGCGCTCCCTCAGCACTGACCCTCCGACAGTGTGGCGCTCCCTCAGCACTGACCCTCCAACAGTTCCCACTCCCTCAGCACTGACACTCCGACAGCGCGGCGCTCCCTCAGCGCTGACCCTCCGACAGTGTGGCGCTCCCTCCGCACTGACCCTCCGACAGTGCCCGCTCCCTCAGCACTGACCCTCCGGCAGTGTGGCGCTCCCTCAGCACTGACCCTCCGACAGTGCTCACTCCCTCAGCACTGACCCTCCGACAGTGCCCACTCCATCAGCACTGACCCTCCGACAGTGCCCACTCCATCAGCACTGACCCTCCGACAGTGCCCACTCCCTCAGCACTGACCTTCCGACAGTGCGGCACCCCCTCAGCGCTGACCCTCCGACAGTGCCCGGGCCCTCAGCACTGACCCTCCGTCAGTGCGGCGCTCCCTCAGCACTGACCCTCCGACAGTGCCAACTCCCTCAGCACTGACCCTCCGACAGTGCCGGCTCCCTCAGCACTGACCCTCCGACAGTGCCCACTCCCTCAGCACTGACCCTCCGACAGTGCGGCGCTCCCTCAGCACTGACCCTCCCTCAGTGCGGCGCTCCCTCAGCACTGACCCTCCGACAGTGCCCACTCCCTCAGCACTGACCCTCCAACAGTGCCCGCTCCCTCAGCACTGACCCTCCGACAGTGCCCACTCCCTCAGCACTGACCCTCCCTCAGTGCGGCGCTCCCTCAGCACTGACCCTCCGACAGTGCCCACTCCCTCAGCACTGACCCTCCGACAGTGCCCGCTCCCTCAGCACTGACCCTCCGACAGTGCCCACTCCCTCAGCACTGACCCTCCGACAGTGCCCGCTCCCTCAGCACTGACCCTCCGACAGTGCCCGCTCCCTCAGCACTGACCCTCCGACAGTGCCCGCTCCATCAGCACTGACCCTCCGACAGTGCCCACTCCCTCAGCACTGACCTTCCGACAGTGCGGCACCCCCTCAGCGCTGACCCTCCGACAGTGCCCGCTCCCTCAGCACTGACCCTCCGTCAGTGCGGCGCTCCCTCAGCACTGACCCTCCGACAGTGCCAACTCCCTCAGCACTGACCCTCCGACAGTGCCGGCTCCCTCAGCACTGACCCTCCGACAGTGCCCACTCCCTCAGCACTGACCCTCCGACAGTGCGGCGCTCCCTCAGCACTGACCCTCCCTCAGTGCGGCGCTCCCTCAGCACTGACACTCCGACAGTGCCCACTCCCTCAGCACTGACCCTCCAACAGTGCCCGCTCCCTCAGCACTGACCCTCCGACAGTGCCCACTCCCTCAGCACTGACCCTCCCTCAGTGCGGCGCTCCCTCAGCACTGACCCTCCGACAGTGCCCACTCCCTCAGCACTGACCCTCCGACAGTGCCGGCTCCCTCAGCACTGACCCTCCGACAGTGCCCACTCCCTCAGCACTGACCCTCCGACAGTGCCCGCTCCCTCAGCACTGACTCTCCGACAGTGCCCACTCCCTCAGCACTGAACCTCCGACAGTGCGGCGCTCCCTCAGCACTGACCCTCCCTCAGTGCGGCGCTCCCTCAGCACTGACCCTCCGACAGTGCCCACTCCCTCAGCACTGACCCTCCAACAGTGCCCGCTCCCTCAGCACTGACCCTCCGACAGTGCGGCGCTCCCTCAGCACTGACCCTCCGACAGTGCGGCGCTCCCTCGGCACTGACCCTCCGACAGTGCGGCGCTCCCTCAGCACTGACCCTCCGACAGTGTGGCGCTCCCTCAGCACTGACCCTCCAACAGTGCCCGTTCCCTCAGCACTGACCCTCCGACAGTGCGGCGCTCCCTCAGCACTGACACTCCGACAGCGCGGCGCTCCCTCAGCGCTGACCCTCCGACAGTGTGGCGCTCCCTCCGCACTGACCCTCCGACAGTGCCCGCTCCCTCAGCACTGACCCTCCGACAGTGCGGCACTCCTTCAGCACTGACCCTCCGACAGTGTGGCGCTCCCTCAGCACTGACCCTCCGACATGGCCACTCCCTCAGCGCTGATCCTCCGACAGTGCGGCACTCCCTCAGCACTGACCCTCCCTCAGTGCGGCGCTCCCTCAGCACTGGCCCTCCGACAGTGCCCACTCCATCAGCACTGACCCTCCGACAGTGCCCACTCCATCAGCACTGACCCTCCGACAGTGCCCACTCCCTCAGCACTGACCCTCCGACAGTGCGGCACCCCCTCAGCGCTGACCCTCCAACAGTGCCCACTCGCTCAGCACTGACCCTCCAACAGTGCGGCGCTCCCACAGCACTGACCCTCCCTCAGTGCGGCGCTCCCTCAGCGCTGACCCTCCGACAGTGCCCGCTCCCTCAGCACTGACCCTCCGGCAGTGTGGCGCTCCTTCAGCACTGACCCTCCGGCAGTGCGGCGCTCCCTCAGCACTGACCCTCCGACAGTGCCCACTCCCTCAGCACTGACCCTCCAACAGTGCCCGCTCCCTCAGCACTGACCCTCCGACAGTGCGGCGCCTCCTCAGCGCTGACCCTCCAACAGTGCCCACTCCCTCAGCACTGAACCTCCGACAGTGCGGCGCTCCCTCAGCACTGACCCTCCGACAGTGCGGCGCCTCCTCAGCGCTGACCCTCCAACAGTGCCCACTCCCTCAGCACTGACCCTCCAACAGTGCCCGCTCCCTCAGCACTGACCCTCCGACAGTGCCCGCTCCCTCAGCACTGACCCTCCGACAGTGCCCACTCCCTCAGCACTGACCCTCCGACAGTGCGGCGCCCCCTCAGCGCTGACCCTCCAACAGTGCCCACTCCCTCAGCACTGACCCTCTGAAAGTGCGCCACTCCCTCAGGACTGACCCTCCGATAGTGCCTGCTCCCTCAGCACTGACCCTCCGACAGTTGCCGCTCCCTCAGCACTGACCCTCCGACAGTGCGGCGCTCCCTCAGCACTGACCCTCCCTCAGTGCGGCGCTCCGTCAGCACTGACCCTCCGACAGTGCCCATTCCCTCAGCACTGACCCTCCGACCGTGCCCACTCCCTCAGCACTGACCCTCCGACAGTGCCCACTACCTAGCACTGACCCTCTGACAGTGCCCACTCCCACAGCACTGACAGTCCGAAGGTGCCCACTCCCTCAGCACTGACCCTCCGACAGTGCCGGCTCCCTCAGCACTGACCCTCCGACAGTGCCCGCTCCCTCATCACTGACCGTCCAACAGTGCCCACTCCCTAGCGGTGACCCTCCGACAGTGCCCACTCCCACAGCACTGACCCTCCTACAGTGCGGCGCTCCCTCAGCACTGACCCTCCGACAGTGCGGCGCTCCCTCAGCACTGACCCTCCGACAGTGTGGCGCTCCCTCAACACTGACCCTCCGACATTGCCCACTCCCTCAGCACTAACCCTCCGACAGCGCGGCGCTCCCTGAGCACTGACCCTCCGACAGTGCCCACTCCCTCAGCACTGACCCTCCGACAGTGCGGGGCTCCCTCAGCACTGACCCTCCGACAGTGCCCACTCCCTCAGCACTGACCCTCCGACAGTGCCCACTCCCACAGCACTGACCCTCTGACAGTGCCCGCTCCCTCAGCACTGACCCTCCGACAGTGCGGCGCTCCCTCAGCACTGACCGTCCGACAGTGCGGTGCTCCCTCAGCACTGACCCTCCGACAGTGCGGTGCTCCCTCAGCACTGACCCTCCGACAGTGCGGCGCTCCCTCAGCACTGACCCTCCGACAGTGTGGCGCTCCCTCAGCACTGACCCACCGACAGTGCCCGCTCCCTCAGCACTGACCCTCCGACAGTGCGGCGCTCCCTCAGCACTGACCCTCCGACAGTGTGGCGCTCCCTCAGCACTGACCCTCCGACAGTGCCCACTCCCACAGCACTGACCCTCTGACAGTGCGGCACACCCTCAGCACTGACCGTCCGACAGTGCCCGCTCCCTCAGCACTGACCCTCCGACAGTGCCCGCTCCCTCAGCACTGACCCTCCGACAGTGCGGCGCTCCCTCAGCACTGACCCTCCGACAGTGCCCGGTCCCTCAGCACTGACCCTCCGACAGTGCGGCGCTCCCTCAGCACTGACCCTCCGACAGTGCCCGCTCCCTCAGCACTGACCCTCCGACAGTGCCCGCTCCCTCAGCACTGACCCTCCGACATGGCCACTCCCTCAGCGCTGATCCTCCGACAGTGCGGCGCTCCCTCAGCACTGACCCTCCCTCAGTGCGGCGCTCCCTCAGCACTGGCCCTCCGACAGTGCCCACTCCATCAGCACTGACCCTCCGACAGTGCCCACTCCCTCAGCACTGACCCTCCGACAGTGCGGCACCCCCTCAGCGCTGACCCTCCAACAGTGCCCACTCGCTCAGCACTGACCCTCCGACAGTGCGGCGCTCCCACAGCACTGACCCTCCCTCAGTGCGGCGCTCCCTCAGCACTGACCCTCCCTCAGTGCGGCGCTCCCTCAGCACTGACCCTCCGACAGTGTGGCGCTCCCTCAGCACTGACCCTCCCTCAGTGCGGCGCTCCCTCAGCACTGACCCTCCGACAGTGTGGCGCTCCCTCAGCACTGACCCTCCGACAGTGCCCACTCCCTCAGCACTGACCCACCGACAGTGCGGCGCCCCCTCAGCGCTGACCGTCCAACAGTGCCCACTCCCTCAGGACTGACCCTCCGACAGTGCCCACTCCCTCAGCACTGACCCTCCGACAGTGCCGGCTCCCTCAGCACTGACCCTCTGACAGTGCCCACTCCCTCAGCACTGACCCTCCAACAGTGCCCGCTCCCTCAGCACTGACTCTCCGACAGTGCCCACTCCCTCAGCACTGAACCTCCGACAGTGCGGCGCTCCCTCAGCACTGACCCTCCCTCAGGGCGGCGCTCCCTCAGCACTGACCCTCCGACAGTGCCCACTCCCTCAGCACTGACCCTCCAACAGTGCCCGCTCCCTCAGCACTGACCCTCCGACAGTGCGGCGCTCCCTCAGCACTGACCCTCCGACAGTGCGGCGCTCCCTCGGCACTGACCCTCCGACAGTGCGGCGCTCCCTCAGCACTGACCCTCCGACAGTGTGGCGCTCCCTCAGCACTGACCCTCCAACAGTGCCCGCTCCCTCAGCACTGACCCTCCGACAGTGCGGCGCTCCCTCAGCACTGACACTCCAACAGCGCGGCGCTCCCTCAGCGCTGACCCTCCGACAGTGTGGCGCTCCCTCCGCACTGACCCTCCGACAGTGCCCGCTCCCTCAGCACTGACCCTCCGGCAGTGTGGCGCTCCTTCAGCACTGACCCTCCGACAGTGTGGCGCTCCCTCAGCACTGACCCTCCGACATGGCCACTCCCTCAGCGCTGATCCTCCGACAGTGCGGCGCTCCCTCAGCACTGACCCTCCCTCAGTGCGGCGCTCCCTCAGCACTGGCCCTCCGACAGTGCCCACTCCATCAGCACTGACCCTCCGACAGTGCCCACTCCCTCAGCACTGACCCTCCGACAGTGCGGCACCCCCTCAGCGCTGACCTCCAACAGTGCCCACTCGCTCAGCACTGACCCTCCGACAGTGCCCGCTCCCTCAGCACTGACCCTCCGGCAGTGTGGCGCTTCCTCAGCACTGACCCTCCGACAGTGCCCGCTCCCTCAGCACTGACCCTGTGACAGTGCGGGGCTCCCTCAGCACTGACCCTCCGACAGTGCCCACTCCCTCAGCACTGACCCTGCGACAGTGCCCACTCCCTCAGCACTGACCCTGCGACATTGCCCACTCCATCAGCACTGACCCTGCGACAGTGCCCGCTCCCTCAGCACTGACCCTTCGACAGTGCCCGCTCGCTCAGCACTGACCCTGTGACAGTGCGGGGCTCCCTCAGCACTGACCCTGCGACAGTGCCCACTCCCTCAGCACTGACCCTCCAACAGTGCCCGCTCCCTCAGCACTGACCCTCCGAAAGTGCCCACTCCCTCAGCACTGACCCTCCCTCAGTGCGGCGCTCCCTCAGCACTGACCCTCCGACAGTGCCAACTCCCTCAGCACTGACCCTGCGACAGTGCCCTCTCCCTCAGCACTGACCCTCCAACAGTGCCCGCTCCCTCAGCACTGACCCTCCGACAGTGCCCACTCCCTCAGCACTGAACCTCCGACAGTGCGGCGCTCCCTCAGCACTGACCCTCCCTCAGTGCGGCGCTCCCTCAGCACTGACCCTCCGACAGTGCCCACTCCCTCAGCACTGACCCTCCAACAGTGCCCGCTCCCTCAGCACTGACCCTCCGACAGTGCCCACTCCCTCAGCACTGACCCTCCCTCAGTGCGGCGCTCCCTCAGCACTGACCCTCCGACAGTGCCCACTCCCTCAGCACTGACCCTCCGACAGTGCCGGCTCCCTCAGCACTGACCCTCCGACAGTGCCCACTCCCTCAGCACTGACCCTCCGACAGTGCCCACTCCCTCAGCACTGAACCTCCGACAGTGCGGCGCTCCCTCAGCACTGACCCTCCCTCAGTGCGGCGCTCCCTCAGCACTGACCCTCTGACAGTGCCCACTCCCTCAGCACTGACCCTCCAACAGTGCCCGCTCCCTCAGCACTGACCCTCCGACAGTGCGGCGCCTCCTCAGCGCTGACCCTCCAACAGTGCCCACTCCCTCAGCACTGAACCTCCGACAGTGCGGCGCTCCCTCAGCACTGACCCTCCGACAGTGCGGCGCCTCCTCAGCGCTGACCCTCCAACAGTGCCCACACCCTCAGCACTGACCCTCCAACAGTGCCCGCTCCCTCAGCACTGACCCTCCAACAGTGCCCACTCCCTCAGCACTGACCCTCCGACAGTTGCCGCTCCCTCAGCACTGACCCTCCGACAGTGCGGCACTCCCTCAGCACTGACCCTCCGACAGTGCCCACTCCCTCAGCACTGACCGTCCGACAGTGTGGCGCCCCCTCAGTGCTGACCCTCCAACAGTGCCCACTCCCTCAGCACTGACCCTCCAACAGTGCGGCGCTCCCACAGCACTGACCCTCCCTCAGTGCGGCGCTCCGTCAGCACTGACCCTCCGACAGTGCCCATTCCCTCAGCACTGACCCTCCGACCGTGCCCACTCCCTCAGCACTGACCCTCCGACAGTGCCCACTACCTAGCACTGACCCTCTGACAGTGCCCACTCCCACAGCACTGACACTCCTAAGGTGCCCACTCCCTCAGCACTGACCCTCCGACAGTGCCGGCTCACTCAGCACTGACCCTCCGACAGTGCCCGCTCCCTCAGCACTGACCCTCCGACAGTGCGGCGCTCCCTCAGCACTGACCCACCGACAGTGCGGCGCTCCCTCAGCACTGACCCACCGACAGTGCGGCGCTCCCTCAGCACTGACCCACCGACAGTGCCCGCTCCCTCAGCACTGACCCTCCGACAGTGCCCACTCCCTCAGCACTGACCCTCCGACAGTGCCCACTCCCTCAGCACTGACACTCCGACAGTGCGGCGCTCCCTCAGCACTGACCCTCCGACAGTGCGGCGCTCCCTCAGCACTGACCCTCCGACAGTGCCCGCTCCCTCAGCACTGACCCTCCCTCAGTGTGGCGCTCCCTCAGCACTGACCCTCCGACAGTGCCCACTCCCTCAGCACTGACCCTCCGACAGTGCAGCGCTCCCTCAGCACTGACCCTCCGACAGTGCGGCGCTCCCTCGGCACTGGCCCTCCGACAGTGCCCACTTCAACAGAACTGACCCTCCGACAGTGCGGCGCTCCCTCAGCACTGACCATCCGACAGTGCGGCGCTCCCTCAGCACTGACCCTCCGACAGTGTGGTGCTCCCTCTGCACTGACCCTCTGACAGTGCCCGCTCCCTCAGCACTGACCCTCCGACAGTGCCCACTCCCTCAGCACTGACCCTCCGACAGTGCCCACTCCCTCAGCACTGACCCTCGGACAGTGCCCACTCCCTCAGCACTGACCCTCCGACATTGCCCGCTCCCTCAGCACTGACCCTCCGACAGTGCCCGCTCCCTCAGCACTGACGCTCCGACAGTGCCCGCTCCCTCAGCACTGACTCTCTGACAGTGTGGCGCTCCCTCAGCACTGACCCTCCGACAGTGTGGCGCTCCCTCAGCACTGACCCTCCGACAGTGCAGCGCTCCCTCAGCACTGACCCTGCGACAGTGCCCGCTCCCTCAGCGCTGACCCTCCGACAGCGCGGCGCTCCCTCAGCACTGACCCTCCGACAGTGCGGCGCTCCCTCAGCACTGACCCTGCGACAGTGCCCGCTCCCTCAGCGCTGACCCTCCGACAGCGCGGCGCTCCCTCAGCACTGACCCTCCGACAGTGCCCGCTCCCTCAGCACTGACCCTCCGACAGTGCCCACTCCCTCAGCACTGACCCTGCGACAGTGCCCACTCCCTCAGCACTGACCCTGCGACATTGCCCACTCCATCAGCACTGACCCTGCGACAGTGCCCGCTCCCTCAGCACTGACCCTTCGACAGTGCCCGCTCGCTCAGCACTGACCCTGCGACAGTGCCCACTCCCTCAGCACTGACCCTGCGACAGTGCCCACTCCCTCAGCACTGACCCTGCGACAGTGCCCACTCCCTCAGCACTGACCCTGCGACATTGCCCACTCCCTCAGCACTGACCCTGCGACAGTGCCCGCTCGCTCAGCACTGACCCTGTGACAGTGCCCACTCCCTCAGCACTGACCCTGTGACAGTGCCCACTCCCTCAGCACTGACCCTGCGACAGTGCCCGCTCCCTCAGCACTGACCCTGTGACAGTGCCCACTCCCTCAGCACTGACCCTCCGACAGTGCCCACTCCCTCAGCACTGACCCTGCGACAGTGCCCACTCCCTCAGCACTGACCCTGCGACAGTGCCCACTCCCTCAGCACTGACCCTCCGACAGTGCCCACTCCCTCAGCACTGACCCTGCGACATTGCCCACTCCCTCAGCACTGACCCTGCGACAGTGCCCGCTCGCTCAGCACTGACCCTGTGACAGTGCCCACTCCCTCAGCACTGACCCTCCGACAGTGCCCACTCCCTCAGCACTGACCCTGCGACAGTGCCCGCTCCCTCAGCACTGACCCTGCGACAGTGCGGCGCCTCCCTCAGCACTGACCCTCCGACAGTGCCCGCTCCCTCAGCACTGACCCTGCGACATTGCCCACTCCGTCAGCACTGACCCTGCGACAGTGCCCGCTCCCTCAGCACTGACCCTGCGACAGTGCCCGCTCCCTCAGCACTGACCCTGCGACAGTGCGGCGCTCCCTCAGCACTGACCCTCCGACAGTGCACACTCCCTCAGCACTGACCCTCCGACAGTGCCCGCTCGCTCAGCACTGACCCTGCGACAGTGCGGCGCTCCCTCAGCACTGACCCTGCGACAGTGCCCGCTCCCTCAGCACTGACCCTTCGACAGTGCCCGCTCGCTCAGCACTGACCCTGTGACAGTGCGGGGCTCCCTCATCACTGACCCTGCGACAGTGCCCACTCCCTCAGCACTGACCCTGCGACAGTGCCCACTCCCTCAGCACTGACCCTGCGACATTGCCCACTCCCTCAGCACTGACCCTGCGACAGTGCCCGCTCGCTCAGCACTGACCCTGTGACAGTGCCCACTCCCTCAGCACTGACCCTGCGACAGTGCCCACTCCCTCAGCACTGACCCTGCGACAGTGCCCGCTCCCTCAGCACTGACCCTGTGACAGTGCCCACTCCCTCAGCACTGACCCTCCGACAGTGCCCACTCCCTCAGCACTGACCCTGCGACAGTGCCCACTCCCTCAGCACTGACCCTGCGACAGTGCCCACTCCCTCAGCACTGACCCTGCGACATTGCCCACTCCCTCAGCACTGACCCTGCGACAGTGCCCGCTCGCTCAGCACTGACCCTGTGACAGTGCCCACTCCCTCAGCACTGACCCTCCGACAGTGCCCACTCCCTCAGCACTGACACTCCGACAGTGCGGCGCTCCCTCAGCACTGACCCTCCGACAGTGCGGCGCTCCCTCAGCACTGACCCTCCGACAGTGCCCGCTCCCTCAGCACTGACCCTCCCTCAGTGTGGCGCTCCCTCAGCACTGACCCTCCGACAGTGCCCACTCCCTCAGCACTGACCCTCCGACAGTGCAGCGCTCCCTCAGCACTGACCCTCCGACAGTGCGGCGCTCCCTCGGCACTGGCCCTCCGACAGTGCCCACTTCCACAGCACTGACCCTCCGACAGTGCGGCGCTCCCTCAGCACTGACCATCCGACAGTGCGGCGCTCCCTCAGCACTGACCCTCCGACAGTGTGGTGCTCCCTCTGCACTGACCCTCTGACAGTGCCCGCTCCCTCAGCACTGACCCTCCGACAGTGCCCACTCCCTCAGCACTGACCCTCCGACAGTGCCCACTCCCTCAGCACTGACCCTCGGACAGTGCCCACTCCCTCAGCACTGACCCTCCGACATTGCCCGCTCCCTCAGCACTGACCCTCCGACAGTGCCCGCTCCCTCAGCACTGACGCTCCGACAGTGCCCGCTCCCTCAGCACTGACTCTCTGACAGTGTGGCGCTCCCTCAGCACTGACCCTCCGACAGTGTGGCGCTCCCTCAGCACTGACCCTCCGACAGTGCAGCGCTCCCTCAGCACTGACCCTGCGACAGTGCCCGCTCCCTCAGCGCTGACCCTCCGACAGCGCGGCGCTCCCTCAGCACTGACCCTCCGACAGTGCGGCGCTCCCTCAGCACTGACCCTGCGACAGTGCCCGCTCCCTCAGCACTGACCCTGTGACAGTGCGGGGCTCCCTCAGCACTGACCCTCCGACAGTGCCCACTCCCTCAGCACTGACCCTGCGACAGTGCCCACTCCCTCAGCACTGACCCTGCGACATTGCCCACTCCATCAGCACTGACCCTGCGACAGTGCCCGCTCCCTCAGCACTGACCCTTCGACAGTGCCCGCTCGCTCCGCACTGACCCTGTGACAGTGCGGGGCTCCCTCAGCACTGACCCTGCGACAGTGCCCACTCCCTCAGCACTGACCCTGCGACATTGCCCACTCCCTCAGCACTGACCCTGCGACAGTGCCCGCTCGCTCAGCACTGACCCTGTGACAGTGCCCACTCCCTCAGCACTGACCCTGTGACAGTGCCCACTCCCTCAGCACTGACCCTGCGACAGTGCCCGCTCCCTCAGCACTGACCCTGTGACAGTGCCCACTCCCTCAGCACTGACCCTCCGACAGTGCCCACTCCCTCAGCACTGACCCTCCGACAGTGCCCACTCCCTCAGCACTGACCCTCCGACAGTGCCCACTCCCTCAGCACTGACCCTCGGACAGTGCCCACTCCCTCAGCACTGACCCTCCGACATTGCCCGCTCCCTCAGCACTGACCCTCCGACAGTGCCCGCTCCCTCAGCACTGACGCTCCGACAGTGCCCGCTCCCTCAGCACTGACTCTCTGACAGTGTGGCGCTCCCTCAGCACTGACCCTCCGACAGTGTGGCGCTCCCTCAGCACTGACCCTCCGACAGTGCAGCGCTCCCTCAGCACTGACCCTGCGACAGTGCCCGCTCCCTCAGCGCTGACCCTCCGACAGCGCGGCGCTCCCTCAGCACTGACCCTCCGACAGTGCGGCGCTCCCTCAGCACTGACCCTGCGACAGTGCCCGCTCCCTCAGCACTGACCCTGTGACAGTGCGGGGCTCCCTCAGCACTGACCCTCCGACAGTGCCCACTCCCTCAGCACTGACCCTGCGACAGTGCCCACTCCCTCAGCACTGACCCTGCGACATTGCCCACTCCATCAGCACTGACCCTGCGACAGTGCCCGCTCCCTCAGCACTGACCCTTCGACAGTGCCCGCTCGCTCAGCACTGACCCTGTGACAGTGCGGGGCTCCCTCAGCACTGACCCTGCGACAGTGCCCACTCCCTCAGCACTGACCCTGCGACAGTGCCCACTCCCTCAGCACTGACCCTGCGACAGTGCCCACTCCCTCAGCACTGACCCTGCGACATTGCCCACTCCCTCAGCACTGACCCTGCGACAGTGCCCGCTCGCTCAGCACTGACCCTGTGACAGTGCCCACTCCCTCAGCACTGACCCTGTGACAGTGCCCACTCCCTCAGCACTGACCCTGCGACAGTGCCCGCTCCCTCAGCACTGACCCTGTGACAGTGCCCACTCCCTCAGCACTGACCCTCCGACAGTGCCCACTCCCTCAGCACTGACCCTCCGACAGTGCCCACTCCCTCAGCACTGACCCTCCGACAGTGCCCACTCCCTCAGCACTGACCCTCGGACAGTGCCCGCTCCCTCAGCACTGACCCTGTGACAGTGCCCACTCCCTCAGCACTGACCCTCCGACAGTGCCCACTCCCTCAGCACTGACCCTGCGACAGTGCCCACTCCCTCAGCACTGACCCTGCGACATTGGCCACTCCCTCAGCACTGACCCTGCGACAGTGCCCGCTCCCTCAGCACTGACCCTGTGACAGTGCCCACTCCCTCAGCACTGACCCTCCGACAGTGCCCACTCCCTCAGCACTGACCCTGCGACAGTGCCCGCTCCCTCAGCACTGACCCTGCGACAGTGCCCGCTCCCTCAGCACTGACCCTGCGACAGTGCGGCGCCTCCCTCAGCACTGACCCTCCGACAGTGCCCGCTCCCTCAGCACTGACCCTGCGACATTGCCCACTCCGTCAGCACTGACCCTGCGACAGTGCCCGCTCCCTCAGCACTGACCCTGCGACAGTGCCCGCTCCCTCAGCACTGACCCTGCGACAGTGCGGCGCTCCCTCAGCACTGACCCTCCGACAGTGCACACTCCCTCAGCACTGACCCTCCGACAGTGCCCGCTCGCTCAGCACTGACCCTGCGACAGTGCGGCGCTCCCTCAGCACTGACCCTGCGACAGTGCCGGCTCCCTCAGCACTGACCCTTCGACAGTGCCCGCTCGCTCAGCACTGACCCTGCGACAGTGCGGGGCTCCCTCAGCACTGACCCTGCGACAGTGCCCACTCCCTCAGCACTGACCCTGCGACAGTGCCCACTCCCTCAGCACTGACCCTGCGACATTGCCCACTCGCTCAGCACTGACCCTGTGACAGTGCCCACTCCCTCAGCACTGACCCTGCGACAGTGCCCACTCCCTCAGCACTGACCCTGCGACAGTGCCCGCTCCCTCAGCACTGACCCTGTGACAGTGCCCACTCCCTCAGCACTGACCCTCCGACAGTGCCCACTCCCTCAGCACTGACCCTGCGACAGTGCCCACTCCCTCAGCACTGACCCTGCGACAGTGCCCACTCCCTCAGCACTGACCCTGCGACATTGCCCACTCCCTCAGCACTGACCCTGCGACAGTGCCCACTCCCTCAGCACTGACCCTGCGACAGTGCCCACTCCCTCAGCACTGACCCTGCGACATTGCCCACTCCATCAGCACTGACCCTGCGACAGTGCCCGCTCCCTCAGCACTGACCCTGCGACAGTGCCCGCTCCCTCAGCACTGACCCTGCGACAGTGCCCGCTCCCTCAGCACTGACCCTGTGACAGTGCCCACTCCCTCAGCACTGACCCTCCGACAGTGCCCACTCCCTCAGCACTGACCCTGCGACAGTGCCCGCTCCCTCAGCACTGACCCTGCGACAGTGCCCGCTCCCTCAGCACTGACCCTGCGACAGTGCGGCGCTCCCTCAGCACTGACCCTGCGACAGTGCCCGCTCCCTCAGCACTGACCCTCCGACAGTGCCCGCTCCCTCAGCACTGACCCTCCGACAGTGCCCACTCCCTCAGCACTGACCCTGCGACAGTGCCCGCTCCCTCAGCACTGACCCTGCGACAGTGCCCGCTCCCTCAGCACTGACCCTCCGACAGTGCGGCGCTCCCTCGGCACTGGCCCTCCGACAGTGCCCACTTCCACAGCACTGACCCTCCGACAGTGCGGCGCTCCCTCAGCACTGACCATCCGACAGTGCGGCGCTCCCTCAGCACTGACCCTCCGACAGTGTGGTGCTCCCTCTGCACTGACCCTCTGACAGTGCCCACTCCCTCAGCACTGACCCTCCGACAGTGCCCACTCCCTCAGCACTGACCCTCCGACAGTGCCCACTCCCTCAGCACTGACCCTCGGACAGTGCCCACTCCCTCAGCACTGACCCTCCGACATTGCCCGCTCCCTCAGCACTGACCCTCCGACAGTGCCCGCTCCCTCAGCACTGACCCTGCGACAGTGCCCACTCCCTCAGCACTGACCCTGCGACAGTGCCCACTCCCTCAGCACTGACCCTGCGACATTGCCCACTCCCTCAGCACTGACCCTGCGACAGTGCCCGCTCGCTCAGCACTGACCCTGTGACAGTGCCCACTCCCTCAGCACTGACCCTGTGACAGTGCCCACTCCCTCAGCACTGACCCTGCGACAGTGCCCGCTCCCTCAGCACTGACCCTGTGACAGTCCCCACTCCCTCAGCACTGACCCTCCGACAGTGCCCACTCCCTCAGCACTGACCCTCCGACAGTGCCCACTCCCTCAGCACTGACCCTCCGACAGTGCCCACTCCCTCAGCACTGACCCTCGGACAGTGCCCACTCCCTCAGTACTGACCCTCCGACATTGCCCGCTCCCTCAGCACTGACCCTCCGACAGTGCCCGCTCCCTCAGCACTGACGCTCCGACAGTGCCCGCTCCCTCAGCACTGACTCTCTGACAGTGTGGCGCTCCCTCAGCACTGACCCTCCGACAGTGTGGCGCTCCCTCAGCACTGACCCTCCGACAGTGCAGCGCTCCCTCAGCACTGACCCTGCGACAGTGCCCGCTCCCTCAGCGCTGACCCTCCGACAGCGCGGCGCTCCCTCAGCACTGACCCTCCGACAGTGCGGCGCTCCCTCAGCACTGACCCTGCGACAGTGCCCGCTCCCTCAGCACTGACCCTGTGACAGTGCGGGGCTCCCTCAGCACTGACCCTCCGACAGTGCCCACTCCCTCAGCACTGACCCTGCGACAGTGCCCACTCCCTCAGCACTGACCCTGCGACATTGCCCACTCCATCAGCACTGACCCTGCGACAGTGCCCGCTCCCTCAGCACTGACCCTTCGACAGTGCCCGCTCGCTCAGCACTGACCCTGTGACAGTGCGGGGCTCCCTCAGCACTGACCCTGCGACAGTGCCCACTCCCTCAGCACTGACCCTGCGACAGTGCCCACTCCCTCAGCACTGACCCTGCGACAGTGCCCACTCCCTCAGCACTGACCCTGCGACATTGCCCACTCCCTCAGCACTGACCCTGCGACAGTGCCCGCTCGCTCAGCACTGACCCTGTGACAGTGCCCACTCCCTCAGCACTGACCCTGTGACAGTGCCCACTCCCTCAGCACTGACCCTGCGACAGTGCCCGCTCCCTCAGCACTGACCCTGTGACAGTGCCCACTCCCTCAGCACTGACCCTCCGACAGTGCCCACTCCCTCAGCACTGACCCTGCGACAGTGCCCACTCCCTCAGCACTGACCCTGCGACAGTGCCCACTCCCTCAGCACTGACCCTGCGACAGTGCCCACTCCCTCAGCACTGACCCTGCGACATTGCCCACTCCCTCAGCACTGACCCTGCGACAGTGCCCGCTCCCTCAGCACTGACCCTGTGACAGTGCCCACTCCCTCAGCACTGACCCTCCGACAGTGCCCACTCCCTCAGCACTGACCCTGCGACAGTGCCCGCTCCCTCAGCACTGACCCTGCGACAGTGCCAGCTCCCTCAGCACTGACCCTGCGACAGTGCGGCGCCTCCCTCAGCACTGACCCTCCGACAGTGCCCGCTCCCTCAGCACTGACCCTGCGACATTGCCCACTCCGTCAGCACTGACCCTGCGACAGTGCCCGCTCCCTCAGCACTGACCCTGCGACAGTGCCCGCTCCCTCAGCACTGACCCTGCGACAGTGCGGCGCTCCCTCAGCACTGACCCTCCGACAGTGCACACTCCCTCAGCACTGACCCTCCGACAGTGCCCGCTCGCTCAGCACTGACCCTGCGACAGTGCGGCGCTCCCTCAGCACTGACCCTGCGACAGTGCCCGCTCCCTCAGCACTGACCCTTCGACAGTGCCCGCTCGCTCAGCACTGACCCTGCGACAGTGCGGGGCACCCTCAGCACTGACCCTGCGACAGTGCCCACTCCCTCAGCACTGACCCTGCGACAGTGCCCACTCCCTCAGCACTGACCCTGCGACATTGCCCACTCCCTCAGCACTGACCCTGCGACAGTGCCCGCTCCCTCAGCACTGACCCTGCGACAGTGCCCGCTCCCTCGGCACTGGCCCTCCGACAGTGCCCACTTCCACAGCACTGACCCTCCGACAGTGCGGCGCTCCCTCAGCACTGACCATCCGACAGTGCGGCGCTCCCTCAGCACTGACCCTCCGACAGTGTGGTGCTCCCTCTGCACTGACCCTCTGACAGTGCCCGCTCCCTCAGCACTGACCCTCCGACAGTGCCCACTCCCTCAGCACTGACCCTCCGACAGTGCCCACTCCCTCAGCACTGACCCTCGGACAGTGCCCACTCCCTCAGCACTGACCCTCCGACATTGCCCGCTCCCTCAGCACTGACCCTCCGACAGTGCCCGCTCCCTCAGCACTGACGCTCCGACAGTGCCCGCTCCCTCAGCACTGACTCTCTGACAGTGTGGCGCTCCCTCAGCACTGACCCTCCGACAGTGTGGCGCTCCCTCAGCACTGACCCTCCGACAGTGCAGCGCTCCCTCAGCACTGACCCTGCGACAGTGCCCGCTCCCTCAGCGCTGACCCTCCGACAGCGCGGCGCTCCCTCAGCACTGACCCTCCGACAGTGCGGCGCTCCCTCAGCACTGACCCTGCGACAGTGCCCGCTCCCTCAGCACTGACCCTGTGACAGTGCGGGGCTCCCTCAGCACTGACCCTCCGACAGTGCCCACTCCCTCAGCACTGACCCTGCGACAGTGCCCACTCCCTCAGCACTGACCCTGCGACATTGCCCACTCCATCAGCACTGACCCTGCGACAGTGCCCGCTCCCTCAGCACTGACCCTTCGACAGTGCCCGCTCGCTCAGCACTGACCCTGTGACAGTGCGGGGCTCCCTCAGCACTGACCCTGCGACAGTGCCCACTCCCTCAGCACTGACCCTGCGACAGTGCCCACTCCCTCAGCACTGACCCTGCGACAGTGCCCACTCCCTCAGCACTGACCCTGCGACATTGCCCACTCCCTCAGCACTGACCCTGCGACAGTGCCCGCTCGCTCAGCACTGACCCTGTGACAGTGCCCACTCCCTCAGCACTGACCCTGTGACAGTGCCCACTCCCTCAGCACTGACCCTGCGACAGTGCCCGCTCCCTCAGCACTGACCCTGTGACAGTGCCCACTCCCTCAGCACTGACCCTCCGACAGTGCCCACTCCCTCAGCACTGACCCTGCGACAGTGCCCACTCCCTCAGCACTGACCCTGCGACAGTGCCCACTCCCTCAGCACTGACCCTCCGACAGTGCCCACTCCCTCAGCACTGACCCTGCGACATTGCCCACTCCCTCAGCACTGACCCTGCGACAGTGCCCGCTCCCTCAGCACTGACCCTGTGACAGTGCCCACTCCCTCAGCACTGACCCTCCGACAGTGCCCACTCCCTCAGCACTGACCCTGCGACAGTGCCCGCTCCCTCAGCACTGACCCTGCGACAGTGCCCGCTCCCTCAGCACTGACCCTGCGACAGTGCGGCGCCTCCCTCAGCACTGACCCTCCGACAGTGCCCGCTCCCTCAGCACTGACCCTGCGACATTGCCCACTCCGTCAGCACTGACCCTGCGACAGTGCCCGCTCCCTCAGCACTGACCCTGCGACAGTGCCCGCTCCCTCAGCACTGACCCTGCGACAGTGCGGCGCTCCCTCAGCACTGACCCTCCGACAGTGCACACTCCCTCAGCACTGACCCTCCGACAGTGCCCGCTCGCTCAGCACTGACCCTGCGACAGTGCGGCGCTCCCTCAGCACTGACCCTGCGACAGTGCGGGGCTCCCTCAGCACTGACCCTTCGACAGTGCCCGCTCGCTCAGCACTGACCCTGTGACAGTGCGGGGCTCCCTCAGCACTGACCCTGCGACAGTGCCCACTCCCTCAGCACTGACCCTGCGACAGTGCCCACTCCCTCAGCACTGACCCTGCGACATTGCCCACTCCCTCAGCACTGACCCTGCGACAGTGCCCGCTCGCTCAGCACTGACCCTGTGACAGTGCCCACTCCCTCAGCACTGACCCTGCGACAGTGCCCACTCCCTCAGCACTGACCCTGCGACAGTGCCCGCTCCCTCAGCACTGACCCTGTGACAGTGCCCACTCCCTCAGCACTGACCCTCCGACAGTGCCCACTCCCTCAGCACTGACCCTGCGACAGTGCCCACTCCCTCAGCACTGACCCTGCGACAGTGCCCACTCCCTCAGCACTGACCCTGCGACAGTGCCCACTCCCTCAGCACTGACCCTGCGACAGTGCCCGCTCGCTCAGCACTGACCCTGTGACAGTGCCCACTCCCTCAGCACTGACCCTCCGACAGTGCCCACTCCCTCAGCACTGACACTCCGACAGTGCGGCGCTCCCTCAGCACTGACCCTCCGACAGTGCGGCGCTCCCTCAGCACTGACCCTCCGACAGTGCCCACTCCCTCAGCACTGACCCTCCCTCAGTGTGGCGCTCCCTCAGCACTGACCCTCCGACAGTGCCCACTCCCTCAGCACTGACCCTCCGACAGTGCAGCGCTCCCTCAGCACTGACCCTCCGACAGTGCGGCGCTCCCTCGGCACTGGCCCTCCGACAGTGCCCACTTCCACAGCACTGACCCTCCGACAGTGCGGCGCTCCCTCAGCACTGACCCTCCGACAGTGTGGTGCTCCCTCTGCACTGACCCTCTGACAGTGCCCGCTCCCTCAGCACTGACCCTCCGACAGTGCCCACTCCCTCAGCACTGACCCTCCGACAGTGCCCACTCCCTCAGCACTGACCCTCGGACAGTGCCCACTCCCTCAGCACTGACCCTCCGACATTGCCCGCTCCCTCAGCACTGACCCTCCGACAGTGCCCGCTCCCTCAGCACTGACGCTCCGACAGTGCCCGCTCCCTCAGCACTGACTCTCTGACAGTGTGGCGCTCCCTCAGCACTGACCCTCCGACAGTGTGGCGCTCCCTCAGCACTGACCCTCCGACAGTGCAGCGCTCCCTCAGCACTGACCCTGCGACAGTGCCCGCTCCCTCAGCGCTGACCCTCCGACAGCGCGGCGCTCCCTCAGCACTGACCCTCCGACAGTGCGGCGCTCCCTCAGCACTGACCCTGCGACAGTGCCCGCTCCCTCAGCACTGACCCTGTGACAGTGCGGGGCTCCCTCAGCACTGACCCTCCGACAGTGCCCACTCCCTCAGCACTGACCCTGCGACAGTGCCCACTCCCTCAGCACTGACCCTGCGACATTGCCCACTCCATCAGCACTGACCCTGCGACAGTGCCCGCTCCCTCAGCACTGACCCTTCGACAGTGCCCGCTCGCTCAACACTGACCCTGTGACAGTGCGGGGCTCCCTCAGCACTGACCCTGCGACAGTGCCCACTCCCTCAGCACTGACCCTGCGACAGTGCCCACTCCCTCAGCACTGACCCTGCGACAGTGCCCACTCCCTCAGCACTGACCCTGCGACATTGCCCACTCCCTCAGCACTGACCCTGCGACAGTGCCCGCTCGCTCAGCACTGACCCTGTGACAGTGCCCACTCCCTCAGCACTGACCCTGTGACAGTGCCCACTCCCTCAGCACTGACCCTGCGACAGTGCCCGCTCCCTCAGCACTGACCCTGTGACAGTGCCCACTCCCTCAGCACTGACCCTCCGACAGTGCCCACTCCCTCAGCACTGACCCTGCGACAGTGCCCACTCCCTCAGCACTGACCCTGCGACAGTGCCCACTCCCTCAGCACTGACCCTCCGACAGTGCCCACTCCCTCAGCACTGACCCTGCGACATTGCCCACTCCCTCAGCACTGACCCTGCGACAGTGCCCGCTCCCTCAGCACTGACCCTGTGACAGTGCCCACTCCCTCAGCACTGACCCTCCGACAGTGCCCACTCCCTCAGCACTGACCCTGCGACAGTGCCCGCTCCCTCAGCACTGACCCTGCGACAGTGCCCGCTCCCTCAGCACTGACCCTGCGACAGTGCCCGCTCCCTCAGCACTGACCCTGCGACAGTGCGGCGCCTCCCTCAGCACTGACCCTCCGACAGTGCCCGCTCCCTCAGCACTGACCCTGCGACATTGCCCACTCCGTCAGCACTGACCCTGCGACAGTGCCCGCTCCCTCAGCACTGACCCTGCGACAGTGCCCGCTCCCTCAGCACTGACCCTGCGACAGTGCGGCGCTCCCTCAGCACTGACCCTCCGACAGTGCACACTCCCTCAGCACTGACCCTCCGACAGTGCCCGCTCGCTCAGCACTGACCCTGCGACAGTGCGGCGCTCCCTCAGCACTGACCCTGCGACAGTGCCCGCTCGCTCAGCACTGACCCTGTGACAGTGCGGGGCTCCCTCAGCACTGACCCTGCGACAGTGCCCACTCCCTCAGCACTGACCCTGCGACAGTGCCCACTCCCTCAGCACTGACCCTGCGACAGTGCCCACTCCCTCAGCACTGACCCTGCGACATTGCCCACTCCCTCAGCACTGACCCTGCGACAGTGCCCGCTCGCTCAGCACTGACCCTGTGACAGTGCCCACTCCCTCAGCACTGACCCTGCGACAGTGCCCACTCCCTCAGCACTGACCCTGCGACAGTGCCCGCTCCCTCAGCACTGACCCTGTGACAGTGCCCACTCCCTCAGCACTGACCCTCCGACAGTGCCCACTCCCTCAGCACTGACCCTGCGACAGTGCCCACTCCCTCAGCACTGACCCTGCGACAGTGCCCACTCCCTCAGCACTGACCCTGCGACATTGCCCACTCCCTCAGCACTGACCCTGCGACAGTGCCCACTCCCTCAGCACTGACCCTGCGACAGTGCCCACTCCCTCAGCACTGACCCTGCGACATTGCCCACTCCGTCAGCACTGACCCTGCGACAGTGCCCGCTCCCTCAGCACTGACCCTGCGACAGTGCCCGCTCCCTCAGCACTGACCCTGCGACAGTGCCCGCTCCCTCAGCACTGACCCTCCGACAGTGCCCGCTCCCTCAGCACTGACCCTCCGACAGTGCCCACTCCCTCAGCACTGACCCTGCGACAGTGCCCGCTCCCTCAGCACTGACCCTGCGACAGTGCCCGCTCCCTCAGCACTGACCCTGCGACAGTGCGGCGCTCCCTCAGCACTGACCCTGCGACAGTGCCCGCTCCCTCAGCACTGACCCTCCGACAGTGCCCGCTCCCTCAGCACTGACCCTCCGACAGTGCCCACTCCCTCAGCACTGACCCTGCGACAGTGCCCGCTCCCTCAGCACTGACCCTGCGACAGTGCCCGCTCCCTCAGCACTGACCCTGCGACAGTGCGGGGCTCCCTCAGCACTGACCCTGCGACAGTGCGGCAGGACTATTTTCATCCCTAGCTTGAGCATGTGAGTTGCCTCGGTCGCTATAGGTGAGGAGTGACGATCTCGCTTTGGAACATTTGTGAGGCCCATCCCACTCTAATCCCACTCTTGTGGAGAAGAGGTCGTGTCTCTGTGTCCTGTAAACCGAAGCGACCTTTTTGAAACATAGAAAGTTGTTGGGGACTCAACACAGAGATGTGGAGGTGAGTTTGTAGACTTGCTCACGGAGCTGGTGTGTTTAATCGCTGGCATTTCTTCGCCTTGCGCGGTAACCTCGCCAGCGTGTCTCCGGTGAAGAGTCGGCGTTCTGGCCCTCTGGTTATTTCTGGTTATGCCTCGGTTCGCTGAACTGCGTGGCATCACTTCTGGTTCTGTTTCTCAGTGGTTGGTATATGGGGCCTGGCTCTGTACGATCATTCATGGAGCTCTGGGTTGAGTGCCAGGCCTCCAGGAATTCTCACGTGCGTCTTTGCTTGGCTCGTACCAGGTTTGGCGACATCGTCCCGATCGAGCTGGTGTCCCTCTTTGTCCATGTGTATTGAAATGAGAGTGATAGCCATGTCTCGTTGGTGCCTGTGAATCGTGCTGGCTACTATCCTACTGGTTTGCCCTGGGTCATGTTTTGGGCAGTCCGTGCACGAAAATGTTAGTTACGCTTGTCAGATCCCTTATTCTCATCGCTTTGCAGGCTACCATGATTCCTAGGGGACGGAGTGATCTGCTGGTCACCTCAGCTCTGTCCTACAGCAGGGTGACTAGTGTTTCTGGATGTGCTGTGGGTTCTTGTCATGTAGGTGTCTGCAGACTACAGTTCCTGGCTAACCTTTGCATCTCAAGAATCTGCAGCATTCATTGCCCTGTCCCTAATTGCCCAGTTAAGAGTCAAGCACATTGCTGTGGGTCTGGAGGCCAGAACGGGTAAGGATGGCAGTTTTCCCTCCCTAAAGGGCATTACTGAACATAGAACATAGAACATCACAGCACAGTACAGGCCCTTCGGCCCTCGATGTTGTGCCGACCTGTCATACCGATCTCAAGCCCATCTAACCTACACTATTCCATGTACGTCCATATGCTCATCCAATGACGACTTAAATGTACCTAAAGTTGGCAAATTTACTACGGTTGCAGGCAAAGCGTTCCATTCCCTTACTACTCTCTGAGTAAAGAAACTGCCTCTGACATCTTTCCTATATCTTTCACCCCTCAATTTAAAGCTATGCCCCCTTGTGCTCACTGTCACCATCCTAGGAAAAAGGCTCTCCCTATCCACCCTATCTGACCCTCTGATTATTTTATATGTTTCAATTAAGTCACCTCTCAACCTTCTTCTCTCTAATGAAAACAGCCTCAAGTCCCCCAGCCTTTCCTCGTAAGACCTTCCCTCCATACCAGGCAACATCCTGGTAAATCTCCTCCGCACCCTTTCCAAAGCTTCCACATCCTTCCTATACTCTCTTACTCCCTCTTGCCGTCCAAATCCTTTCAGCTCTCACTCTCTCCTCCCTGTAACCAGATGGTTTTTTTCCCTGACAATCAGCCATGGATTCACGGTCTATTTTGAATAGCTAATGGGCTGAATGGCATACTTCTGCTCATTGATCTCAAGCCCATTCAGTAGGCCTCAGCGCAGCACAGGCGCAGATATATTGAGAGGGTGAGAACGTGACCAAACAACTGGAGCGAGGGGGCGTCTCGAGGGACTGCTTCAGGAGAGAATTAAAGGGAAGGGGCACCATTGGACGAGCAAAATGGACGATCCAGAAGCAATAAAACCTGTGACAGCCCACCTTCGGAGTTCGGGAGTGTGAAGGGGAGAGAGCAGAAGGTGACAAAATACCACGTTCATATAAAGAGCAGTGGAAGCTTGGCCTGGTTTATCCCTCTTTCCCCCCCCCCACCCTCCTTCCCATGCCACCCTGTTGAGGGCAGGACCACTGACTGGGGGAAGGGGGGAGCGACCGCAGGTGGGAGAAACGGGGTGTTTTTACTGTGTAATAAATTCCGAAACTGGGCTCGACCTCTCCAGAAAATCTCGGGCCAACGTTTGTCCCTCCAGTGAAGCTGCCTATTACTTGCACTTCGTTTTGGCGCAGCTGCTTGTGGGATCTTGCTGGGCGCACCCTAGTTGCTGCTTCGGGACTTCCTGAGGAAGTAGGGGCTAGGTAAATACAAGTGCTTTGTGAGCAATAGTTGCCTGTGGTGAGGCAGTCCATGTTCTGATAAACCTCTTTAATGAAATAACTGTCCCCTTATCTGTTCCCTGATAGTTCGCGTGCTCAGTGACTCAGTGGAACAAACCCTTCATTTGCTTGTCTTGGCTCTCCTCCTTCGGAATCTGGATGAAGCTCAAAGAATTATTTTTACACTTCAATTTCCATAGGAAGTCTATCCCGAGACAGAGGTGCACTGAATCAAGCTGGGCATGGGCTTGATGTGAACTCTGTGTTGCCTTAAGTTGCCTTGGTATCATCGAAAGACCTCAGATGCCATCTTTGCCTGGAACACTTGATGCATGACACTCTGTTGGAAACATGCTTCTCTTAATATTTAATATGAGCTTCATATTAGTCCAGCCACTTGTGTGCCTGATGAGTACAAATGTTTGCTCAGAATAGTTTGTTACAAGAAAGTTCTGTTGCATCCTTCAATACCACCAGATCCAAACCCCGTTCCCTCCCTTACAGTCAGTCACATCACCATTGCAGCACTTTAGCAGGATATGTGGCCTGGAATGCAGGGCAACAGGGTCAGGGTTCAAAGGTCAGGAGTCAGTGGCACCAGCACTCTGGTCAAGCTGTTGTCTTGGGTGTTGACATGAGAAGGGATAGGCAAGAAGCCAGAATTTAACGCCAAGCTCCTCTAATTCCAGCCTCACTTGTCTCCTCTTCCCGCCTTCCAGCTCTCCCTCACACCCTCTCCACCACCTCCCCTCGCTCCTCTATCTCTCACTCTCTCTTCACCCTGCTCCCTCCTTTGTTCTCTAATGCTTTCTCTCTATCTTCTGTCTCACTCCCTCTCTCTCCCTCGCTCTCTAACACCTCTCTCACTCTCTCCTGTCAATGATTGCACTCTCCTTCTCTCTCTGTGTCTCTTTCTCTTTCTGTTTCTCATTCCCCTCCCTTTCTGCCTTTACTTCACTCTCTACCACTCTCTCAATCACTCTCACTATCTGTGTAACCCTCTCTCTTTCACTGTCTTCCTTTACTCACTCCCCTCTTTCACACCCCACACTCCCTCCCCTTCACTCTGTCTAAATTCCCCCATCTCTTTCTCTCTCTCTCTCTCTCTCTCTCTCTCTCTCTCTCTCTCTCCTAGACCGCCCCTCTTCCCCTCACTGTCTCTAACACCTTCTGTCTCATTTTCTCTCTCTCTCCCATCACTCACTCCCTTCTCTCTCTCTCTCTCTCTCCCTCCTCCCCTTCTCTCTCACTGCCTCTGTCACTTCCATCTCTCACTCGCACCCTCTCCATCCCTCACTCTCTCTTTCTTTAATTCCTTCTTTCTCTCTCTCTATCTATCCCAATTCTTTCTCTCTTTCTCTCCACCCATTCTGTCTCTATCTAATCCTTCCTCTCTCTCAACCCTTTTTCTCTCTATCTAATCCTTCCTCTCTCTCAACCCTTTTTCTCTCTATCTAATCCTTTCTCTCTGTCTTTCTCACTCTCTTTCACTCTCTCGCTATCTGATTCTTTCTCTCTCTCTCTAGCTCTCTCTATCTCTCTATCCAATCTTTTCTCTCTCTCTTTCTCACTCTCTTTCACTCTCTCGCTATCTGATTCTTTCTCTCTCTCTCTAGCTCTCTCTATCTCTCTATCCAATCCTTTCTCTCTCTAGCGATCTAATCCTTTATCTCTCAATCACTCTACTTTGTCAAACACTTCCCTCTTTCACTCACACTCACCCCCAACTCTCTATCTAACCCTCCTCTCTCTTTGTCTCTCTCTCTCTCTCCTTCTCACCCCCCCCCAACCCCCGACTATCTATCTAAGACCTTCTCTCTCATTCTGTGTCTCTTCCATCACACGCTTCCCACCCCTGCCTTCCCCCCAACTCTGTCTCTACTGGCTCCTTCTCTCTCACTCAGGCCTGTTTTACCTGCCCACCATCTCTCCAAAAAACTGAGAAACAGGGCAGTAGAGCCAGGCCATTCAGTCCTTCGAGTGTGTGCAACAATTCAATGGGAATGCAGCTGATAACTCAACTCCACTTTCCTGCCTTTTCCCCAAAGCCCAGGAATCCCTCACTAATTAAACATCCTGTCGAATTCAGCCTTAAATATAGATAATACAGCTTCGAACAGCCTCTGTGTAAAAACACCCCGAATAGCGCTCTCCTTCCGTCTCTCTTACTCTCTCTGTAATTTCAGCGGTCAGCAGAAAGCGAGCTTTACTCTGTATCTAACCCCATGCTGTCCATGTCCAGGGAGTGTTTGATGGGGTACAGTGTAGAGGGAGCTTCACTCTGTACCTAACCCTGTGCTGTCCCTGTCCTGGGGGTGTTTGATGGGGGACAGTGCAGAGGGAGCATCACTCTGTACCTAACCCTGTGCTGTCCCTGTCCCGGGAGTGTTTGATGGGGGACAGTGTAGAGGGAGCTTCACTCTGTACCTAACCCTGTGCTGTCCCTGTCCTGGGGGTGTTTGATGGGGGACAGTGTAGAGGGAGCTTCACTCTGTACCTAACCCTGTGCTGTCCCTGTCCTGGGGGTGTTTGATGGGGGACAGTGTAGAGGAAGCTTCACTCTGTACCTAACCCTGTGCTGTCCCTGTCCTGGGGGTGTTTGATGGGGGACAGTGTAGAGGGAGCTTTACTCTGTAGCTAACCCTGTGCTGTCCCTGTCCTGGGGGTGTTTGATGGGAGACAGTGTAGAGGGAGCTTCACTCTGTACCTAACCCTGTGCTGTCCCTGTCCTGGGGGTGTTTGATGGGAGACAGTGTAGAGGGAGCTTCACTCTGTACCTAACCCTGTGCTGTCCCTGTCCTGGGGGTGTTTGATGGGGGACAGTGTAGAGGGAGCTTCACTCTGTACCTAACCCTGTGCTGTCCCTGTCCCGGGAGTGTTTGATGGGGGACAGTGTAGACGGAGCTTCACTCTGTACCTAACCCTGTGCTGTCCCTGTCCTGGGGGTGTTTGATGGGGGGATAGTGTAGAGCGAGCTTCACTCTGTACCTAACCCTGTGCTGTCCCTGTCCTGGGGGTGTTTGATGGGGGGATAGTGTAGAGGGAGCTTCACCCTGTACCTAACCCTGTGCTGTCCCTGTCCTGGGAGTGTTTGATGGGGGACAGTGCAGAGGGAGCTTTACTCTGTATCTAAACCTGTGCTGTCCCTGTCCTGGGGGTGTTTGATGGGGGACAGTGTAGAGGGAGCTTCACTCTGTACCTAACCCTGTGCTGTCCCTGTCCTGGGAGTGTTTGATGGGGGACAGTGTAGAGGGAGCTTCACTCTGTACCTAACCCTGTGCTGTCCCTGTCCCGGGAGTGTTTGATGGGGGACAGTGTAGAGGGAGCTTCACTCTGTACCTAACCCTGTGCTGTCCCTGTCCTGGGAGTGTTTGATGGGGGGATAGTGTAGAGGGAGCTTCACTCTGTACCTAACCCTGTGCTGTCCCTGTCCTGGGAGTGTTTGATGGGGGGATAGTGCAGAGGGAGCTTTACTCTGTAGCTAACCCTGTGCTGTCCCTGTCCTGGGGGTGTTTGATGGGAGACAGTGTAGAGGGAGCTTCACTCTGTACCTAACCCTGTGCTGTCCCTGTCCTGGGTGTGTTTGATGGGGGACAGTGTAGACGGAGCTTCACTCTGTACCTAACCCTGTGCTGTCCCTGTCCTGGGGGTGTTTGATGGGGGGATAGTGTAGAGGGAGCTTCACTCTGTGCCTAACCCTGTGCTGTCCCTGTCCCTGGGTGTGTTTGATGGGGACAGTGTAGACGGAGCTTCACTCTGTATCTAACCCTGTGCTGTCCGTGTCCTGGGAGTGTTTGATGGGGGACAGTGTAGAGGGAGCTTCACTCTGTACCTAACCCTGTGCTGTCCCTGTCCTGGGTGTGTTTGATGGGGGACAGTGTAGACGGAGCTTCACTCTGTACCTAACCCTGTGCTGTCCCTGTCCTGAGGGTGTTTGAAGGGGGACAGTGTAGAGGGAGCTTCACTCTGTGCCTAACCCTGTGCTGTCCCTGTCCCTGGGTGTGTTTGATGGGGACAGTGTAGAGGGAGCTTCACTCTGTACCTAACCCTGTGCTGTCCCTGTCCTGGGAGTGTTTGATGGGGGACAGTGTAGAGGGAGCTTCACTCTGTACCTAACCCTGTGCTGTCCCTGTCCTGGGAGTGTTTGATGGGGGACAGTGTAGAGGGAGCTTCACTCTGTGCCTAACCCTGTGCTGTCCCTCCTGTGGGAAATTTTCCGTTTGCTGTCACATTCAGTTACAATCACATCCTCTGCCTAACTCAACAAAAGGATTTCATAAAATCAATTAAAATGGTGCGGTGTCAAACCGCGATGATGAAACAGAAGAGGAAACAAACTGTACCCGTGGTATCCTGAAAATATTTCAGGAAACACTGCCCTTCGCATTACTAACTCAGCGTAATCAAAACATCATCCGCCTGCTCACCTTTTCCCTCTCCCAGAAACAAAGTGCAACCCTGGGTCAGCGATGAGGGAGCGGGCACTGTCGGAGGGTCAGTGCTGAGGGAGCGGGCACAGTCGGAGGGTCAGTGCTGAGGGAGCGGGCACGGTCGGAGGGTCAGTGCTGAGGGAGCGGGCACTGCCGGAGGGTCAGTGCTGAGGGAGCGGGCACTGTCGGAGGGTCAGTGCTGAGGGAGTGGGCACTGTCGGAGGGTCAGTGATGAGGGAGCGGGCACTGGCGGAGGGTCAGTGCTGAGGGAGCGGGCACTGGCGGAGGGTCAGTATTCAGGGCCACGTACATTGTCACTGCTCTTTCTATGCAGATGTGTGTGCTTAGCAGTTGGAGTGAATTCTAAACTTAATGTTGTTTGTACAAAAACCTAAATTGCCATGAATTTATTTTGTCACATGCTGAGGCTCTCTAAGCAGCTCAAGATATCGTGGAGTGAGTGTTTTAATCCTGTCCCTGCTGAATCTCAGGCCTGAGCAGGAATTGCAGAGCTAAACTGTAATCATCCAGGTCAAAGCAGCCCCGGCTCGATCGGCCCCACATCCACAAACATCCCACTCCCTCCCCCCACCGACGCTCAGTCGCAGCAGTGTGTACCATCTACAAGATGCGCTGCAGAGATTCACCAAAGATCCTCAGGCAGCACCTTCCAAACCCACAACCCACTTCCATCCAGCAGGACAAGGGGCAGCAGATACATGGGAACACCAGCCCCCTGCAAGTTCTCCTCCACTCCCCATCCTGACTTGGAAATATGTCGCCGTTCCTTCAGCGTCAATATCCTGGAATTCCCTCCCTAAGGGGCATTGTGGGTCAACCCACAGCACATGGGGACTGCAGAGGTTCAGGAAGGCAGTTCACCCCAACTTTCTCAAGGGGGGCAATTAGGGTCAGGTTGACAACTACATTTGTAATCGTCAATCATCAAGTCAAAAAAATTTAGATTAAACATATGTCCTAAGTGAGGGAAGTAATTGTAGGAGTGATGTATAATTGCCATGATGATAATTAAAGATACAACTATTTCCTGGACTGAAGTGAACATACATCATTACAGTTAGTGATTCACACAACAAGAATAGAGCAAGAGGATTCCTCTGTAACGTGAATGAAATTGTTCTATGTCTTTTCCGTCCACGACTGTGATATCATTCCCCCTTTGGCCAAGAGTCAGCAACCAGCAACAATGGCATTTTTGTTCAATGGATTTAGTAACATCATTGAGTCATGTGCCACGTTCCTAAATCGATCCCAGGCAGTCCACCTTTCAAGTCATTTGTTGAAAAACTCTCCGGGCATTAATCCCAAGAGAGAACTGCCAAAGGTCATCCCTGGATTCAGAGGTTCTGAATCTGAGTCACCAATTCCTCGAAGTCAGCCGCACTCCAGTGAGTTTCACACAAAACATCTCAACTGGTAATCACTGGTAGCTGCTGTGAGGGAGCGCCATGCTGTCAGAGGGTCAGTGCTGAGGGAGTGCTGCACTGTCGGAGAGTCAGTGCTGAGGGAGCATCGCACTGTCGGAGGGTCAGTGCTGAGGGAGTAGGCACATCAGAGGTTCAGTGCTGAGGGAGAGTTGCACAGTCGGACAGACAGTGCTGAGGGAGCATCGCACAGTCGGAGGGTCAGTGCTGAGGGAGTGGGCACTGTCGGAGGGTCAGTGCTGAGGGAGCCCCGCACTGTCGAGGGCCAGTGCTGAGGGAGTGGGCACTGTCGGAGGGTCAGTGCTGAGGGAGCGCCGCACTGTCGGAGGGTCAGTGCTGAGGGAGCGCCGCACGCTCGGAGGGTCAGTGCGGAGGGAGTGGGCACTGTCGGAGGGCCAGTGCTGAGGGAGTGGGCATTGTTGGACGGTCAGTGCTGAGGGAGCGCCGCACACTCAGAGGGTCAGTGCTGAGGGAGCGGGCGCTGTCGGAGGGTCAGTGCTGAGGGAGTGTCGCATTGTCAGAGGGTCGGTGCTGAGGGAGTGGGCACATTCGGAGGGTCAGTGCTGAGGGAGTGGGCACTGTCGGAGGGTCTGTGCTGAGGGAGCAGGCACTGTCAGAGGGTCAGTGCTGAGGGAGCACCGCCAACTCAGAGGGTCAGTGCTGAGGGAGCGCCGCACACTCGGAGGGTCAGTGCTGAGGGAGTGGGCACTGTCAGAGGGTCAGTGCTGAGGGAGCGGGCACTGCCGGATGGTTAGTGCTGAGGGAGCGGGCACTGCTGGATGGTCAGTGCTGAGGGAGCGGGCACTGCTGGAGAAATGGACAGCAATCTCACATGGAGACATGACTTTGTACAGTTACACAACACGGAAACTGACCTTTTGTCCAACCAGTCCATGCCGACCATCGACCAAAATTAACCAATCGTGGCTTCCTGCTTTTGGGCCATATCCCTCCAAACACTTCGTATCAGAGCACCAGGACTGATGAAGTTGGAGCAGGGGGGGAAGAATCTGGCTGCTCCTGTCTGCTCTGCCATTGAAGATGATCACAGCTCATCTTTTCATGGACTCGGCTCCACTTGCCAGCCCCGTCCACCTTAATTCTTTTATTGTTCAAAATTTTATTTATCTTTGCCTTAAAAACATTGAACGAGCTCACCTCAACTGCATCACTGGGAGTTCCACAGATTCACAACCCTTTGGGTGCAGACATTCTTCCTCAGCTCAGTCCTACATCTGCTTCCCCTCATTTTAAGGATATGCCCCCTCGTTCTAATTTCACCTACATGTGGAAACAATCTCCCTGCTTCTCACTTATCTATTCCCTTTATAATTTAAATATTTCTATAAAATGATCCCTCATTCTTCTAATTACCAGTGAGTACAGACCTCGTCTTCACAATCTTTCTTCATAATTCAATCCTTTCAACTCCAGAATTGACTCAGTGAACCTTCTCTGCACCTCCTCCAGTGCCAGCACATCTTTTCTCAAGTAAATAGACCAAAATTCACACTGTATTCACCATCACCCTATACAGCGTAACCTCCCTGTTTTCAAACTGCATCCCTCTAGCAATGAAGAACAAAATTCCGTTTGCCGCCTTCATTCCCTGCTGCACCTGTAAACCGCCTTTTTGTCATTCAAGCACAAGGACGCCCAGGTCCTTCTGCACAGCAGCATGCTGCAATGTTTCACCATTTAAATAATAATCCACTTTGCTTCCATTCCTGCAAAAATGGATGAGTTCACATTGACCAACAACATAGACCATCTGCGCCCACTTACTTAACCCACCTGAATCCCTCTGCAGTCTTTCACTGTCCTCTGCACACTTTGCCACACTACACTGGGTCCCCATCAGTAAACCATCTATATGTGAGTTGTATATGACCAACACTGATCCCTGAGGCACATCACTAGCACTGATCGCCAACCAGAAAAACACCCCTTTTTCCTACTCTTTGCTCTTTGTTAGTTAACCAATCTTCTGTCCATGCTAATTCATGACTTATAATGCCTCATGTATTTATCTAAATGTCTATTAAAATTGTAACTGTCCCCACATTCACCACTTCCTCTAGAAGTTCATTCCACACATGAACCATTCCCTGGGTAACAAAGTTACCTCAAGTATTTTTAAAAACTTTCTCCTCCTATCCTAAAGATGTTCCCCCCCACCTTGTCTTGAAATCACACCCCCCATCCTAGGGAAAAGACTCCATTCGCCTTATACAAACCCCTCATGATTTTATAAATCTCTACAAGGTCACCCCTCAACCTGCTACGGTCTAGTGGAAAAATGTCCCAGCCTATCACCATACTTCGAACCCTGCATTCCTTGCAACATCCTGGTAAATCTTTACTTAACCCTCTCCTGCTTCATAATATCCTTCCTTTAACTGGATGACCAGAACTGGACACAGTGCTCCACAGGAAGCCTCACCAATGTCCTGTACAACCTCAATATAAAGTCTCAACTCCTACACTCTAAGGCCTGAGCATTGAAGGCAAGTGAGCTAAACACCTTCTTAACCACAAACAAAAACAGAAGTTGCTGGAAAAACTCAGCAGGTCTGGCAGCATCTGCGAAGGAAAAAACAGAGTTAACGATTTGGGTCTGGTGACCTTTCCTCAGAAACTTCCTTAACCATCCTGTCTGTATGTGATACAAACTTCAAAGAATTATGAGCCCCTAGGTCTCTCTGCCTAGGTCTACCCAAGGCCTTATTTTTAATGATAGAAGTCCTGTCCTTATTTGTTTCACCAAAATGCAACACCTTGCATTTATCCAAATTAAACTCCACCTGGCATTCCTCAGCCCATTGACCCAATTGATCAAGATCTCTTTATAATCTTAGATAACCTGCTTCACTGTCCACTATACCAACAGTTGTGGTGTCATCTGCAAGCTTACTAACCATGCCATCTTCTCTTTTTCATCAGAATCATTCAATAAATGACAAACAAGAGTGAATGCAGAACCGATCCCTGTGGAACAGCGCAGGGTTACAGGGCTCCAGTCTGAGAAATAACCCTCCACTCTCCGTCTCCTGCCCTTAAGCCAATTTTATATACAACGAGCAAGCTCACCACGAATCCCAGCTGATCTAATTTTACTGATTAGTCTACTGTGTGGAACCTTGTCAAATGCCTTACTGAAATAAATATTGATGCTTTGAAAACAGCTCACATTTCCAGAAGAGGAAATGCTGGAGCCCTTACAAAATATAAAGGTGGATAAATCTCCAGGACTTGATCCCGTGCATCCCAGGACGTTGCGGAAAGTTAGCGACGAAATTGCAAGGCAGAAATATTTGTTCCTTCTCTAACTGAGGGTGAGGGGCTGGATGACTGGAGAGTGGCCATGTTGTGCCTTTGTTTAAGAGAGAACAGTATGTACTGCCCTGCCATGGTGTGGGGGGCGGGGGCGGTGTTGGACTGGGGCGGACAAAGTCAGAAATCACATGACACCAGTTTATAGTCCAGTGGGTTTATTTCGGAGCGTGTCCCCTTCATCAGGTGAAAGAAGCAGCTCTCAGATAACAAGGTGTAGAACACAGCAGGCCAAGCAGCATCAGAGGAGCAAGAACGCTGACGTTTCGGGCCTATCTTTTCTGAAGAAAGGCTTAGGCCCGAAGTGGCAGCTTTCCTGCTCCTCTGATGCTGCTTGGCCTGTTGTGTTCATCCAGCTCTGCACCTTGTTATCTCAGATTCTCCAGCACCTGCAGTTCCTACTGTCTCTGTGCCTTCTGACTTTGTCTTGGTTACTTCTGTGAAAAGTTAAAATATCCTTTACACAAAACCATGCTATCATGAATCATCCCCTGCATTTCCAAAGGCATATAAGTCCTATCTTTCAGAATCACCTCCAACAACTTACCCGCCAGAAAAGCCAGATTCACAGGTCTATAGTTCCCGGGCTTGTCTTTACATCCCTCTCTTAAACAAAGGCACAACATGGCCAATCTCCAGTCATCCAGCCCCTCACCCTCAGTTAGAGAAGGAACAAATATTTCTGCCAGGGGCCTTTCAATTTCCTCTCTAACTTCCCACAACGCCCAGGGATGCAGGGGATCAAGTCCTAGAGATTTATCCACCTTTATATTTCGTAAGGGCTCCAGGATTTCCTCTTCTGGAAATGTGAACTGTTTTCAAAGCATCAATATTTATTTCCCAATAAAAACTGAAAGAACCATGGATGCTGTAAATCAGGAACACAGACAGAAGTTGCTGGAAAAGCTCAGTATGTCTGGCAATGACTGTGAAGGAAAAACATCAGAGATAATGTGTTGCGTTCGGTGACCCTGCTTCAGAATCTCTGAAGGGTCACCGGGCTCGAAACGTTAACTCTGATTTTTTTCATCACAGATGCATCCAGACCTGCTGAGCTTTTCCAGCAACTTCTGTTTTTGTTCAATATTTACTTCCCTGAGTTTCCAGCTTCGATTTCCTCCTCCACAGTAAAAACTGATTGGGGGTTCGGGGTGGGGATGGAGAATGTGGGACTCACTTTGACAGGGAATGGGGGGGAATGTGGGACTCACTCTGACCGGGAATGGGGAGGGGATGTGGGACTCACCCTGACAGGGAATGGGGAGGGGATGTGGGACTCACTCTGACAGGGAATGGGGGGGGAATGTGGAACTCACTCCCACAGGGAATGGCAGGGGAATGTGGGACTCACTCTGACAGGGAATGGGGGGGAATGTGGGATTCACTCCCACAGGGAATGGGGGGGGAATGTGGGACTCACTCCCACAGGGAATGGGGGGGAATGTGGGACTCACTCCCACAGGGAGTTGAGGGGGGAATGTGGGACTCACTCCCACAGGGAATGGGGGGAATGTGGGACTCACTCCCACAGGGAATGCGGGACAGAATGTGGGACTCACTCCCACAGGGAAGGTGGGGCAGAATGTGGGACTCACTCCCACAGGGAATGGGGGGGCGGAATGTGGGACTCACTCCCACAGGGAATGGGGGGAATGTGGGACTCACTCCCACAGGGAATGGGGGGTGGAATGTGGGACTCACTCCCACAGGGAATGGGGGGTGGAATGTGGGACTCACTCCCACAGGGAATGGGGGGGAATGTGAGACTCACTCCCACAGGGAATGCGGGACAGAATGTGGAACTCACTCCCACGGGGAATGGGGGGGGTGGAATGTGGGACTCAGTCCCACAGGGAATGGGGGGTGGATTGTGGGACTCGCTCCCATGGGGAATGGGGGAGTGCGGAATGTGGGACTCACTCCCACAGGGAATGCGGGGGCAGAATGTGGGACTCACTCCCACAGGGAATGGGGGGGAATGTGAGACTCACTTCCACAGGGAATGCGGGACAGAATGTGGGACTCACTCCCACAGGGAATGGGGGCGGAATGTGGGACTCACTCCCACAGGGAATTGGGGGGAGTGTGAGACTCACTCCCACAGGGAATGCGGGGCGGAATGTGGGACTCACTCCCACAGGGAATGGGGGACGGATTGTGGGACTCACTCCCACAGGGAATGGGGTCGGATTGTGGGACTCGCTCCCACAGGGAATGGGGGGCGGATTGTGGGACTCGCTCCCACAGGGAATGGGGGGCGGATTGTGGGACTCACTCCCACAGGGAATGGGGGGGCGGAATGTGGGACTCACTCCCACAGGGAATGGGGGGGCGGAATGTGGGACTCACTCCCACAGGGAATGCGGGGCGGAATGTGGGACTCACTCCCACGGGGAATGGGGGGGTTGGAGTGGAAGCTGTATGAACAGACGGGGGAGAGACGGCTGAATGGGATGGGGTGGAATAGAGGAGGGAATGGGAGCAGGTGAGCATCGGCGATACTGCAAGATAGGTGGGCCGAATGGCCTCCCTCCTCTGTTAAATGCTTCTCCAGCCCCACATATAGGTCACTCTTGCTGTGTTTCAGAGCAGGGTGGAGCAGTTTTTGATGTGTTTACATTGGGAGGGAGATGCAATTGGCTCCAAGAGGACTTTCTGACCCTTCCTCTCCCCTCTCCCCCCTCCCCACAACATCTCCTTTGGCCGGTTTTAAAACGGAAACCGAGAGAGTCACGGGTCGTAAAGTATCTTCGGACACCCCAGGCAAGTTTTTCTTTGTAGACCAAGAGTGTCGCAATGTTTTGAGAGTTTGTGCTCAGAGTGTGAGAGGTGCTGGAGGCTGGAAGTTCAATCTGAACGCCCAGTTTTCCTGTATTTATAACGCTGCCCTGCTGCAGACTGCGCTCAATTCCTGTCTGGGTTCGGAGATCTCACTATGCAGTTCCTATCCGCTCTCATCCTCGCCCTCTCTATGTTCCCAGGCCATGGTAAGTTGCTCTTGTTTATTTTTCTTTGCGTGGTCCAGGGTTAGAAATGAAGTAAACCATTATAGTTCGACCGCTCGCCCTGCTCCAGAGAGAGACGCTTGTTTGCAATCCCATTAATTGCAGATTCTCTCTCTCTCTCTCGGATATCTGCCCAGGGATCTGAGCAACCTCAAACTGCTGCCTTACCAGAAAAAGGGAGTCTCTCTCCGTTCAAGAGAGTCCGGCCTGTGACCAAAATCTCTCACTTTATCAGAGAGGGACACGCGCGCCCACACACAGAGAAATGTAATCAGTAAAGGAGAGGGGGAAGAAAATATATAGTGATTGAATAGAAGAGAGAGTAAAGGGTGGACTGTTGTTTGTTGAAAGCTGGAGACAGGATAATGGGAGAGAGCAGTAATATATACGAGGTCCCTCAATCCCTACAGTATGAAAAGAGACCGTTGGGCTCAACAAGTCCAGACTGACTCTCTGTGGAGCCTCCCACCCAGACTCTACACCTCTGCCAAATTTCTGAAACCCTTGCACTTTCCCCCTGCCTAGTTCACCCAACCTGCAGGTCCCTGGACAGTACGGGCTATTCAACATGGCCAGTCTACCAAACCTGCACCCCCCTGGACACTACGGGCTATTCAACATGGCCAGTCTACCAAACCTGCACCCCCCTGGACACTACGGGCTATTCAACATGGCCAGTCTACCAAACCTGCACCCCCCTGGACACTACGGGCTATTCAACATGACCAGTCTACCAAACCTGCACCCCCCTGGACACTATGGGCTATGTAACATAGCAAGGCTACTTTAATCACACATCTTTGAACTGTGGGAGGAAACCCACATAGACACGAAGGAGAGCATGCAAACTCCACACCCTGACGCTGGAACCGAACCCGGGACCCTGGTGCTGTTCTCACTGAGACTAACAACATCCATCCAGGGATGGGAGGATGCTTTCTCTGGTTAGGGTAGCAAAATTTAAAAACAAGGGCTGCGTTATTGACGACTGAAATGAGGAGAAACTTTTAACTCAGAGACTGTTCGGCCCAACCCGGACTCTGAGCTTTTGGAACCCCCCTCCCCCCACCCCCAGCAGAGGGCTGTGTTAGATCCCGTTTCAGGTACAGGCTAGTAGCTTTCTCATTCCCAGTGGGGAACAGAATAATGGGGATGTGGTAGGAAAAGTGTTCAAATCAACCATGATCCTACGGGAGGGTGGACTGAATGACCCACTCATGTTGTGTCCAGACCTGGGCATCGTGTGTTAGAAAGAATTTAAAGGACAGACAATGGTAGGGCCCTGGTGAGTGTTGTCAAACAGAGAGACCCGGGGGCTCAGGTACTTAGTTCTCTATAAATGACATTGCAGGTAGACGGGGAGGCTATTTGACATTACACATGTATGCCTTTATTGCTCAGAACATTGAGGAGAGGACTTGGGATGTTGAGGTTGTACAGGATATTGTGAGACCACGTTTTAGAATACTACATAGTTCTGGTCAGCCCATAAATGGGAAGGATATTATTTCATCGAAGAGGGTACAGTAAAGATTTACCAGGATGCTGCCGGAATGGAAGGTTCGCATTATAGGGGCAGGCTGGGGCTATTTGCGTAGGAGGCTGAGGGGTGACCTTATAGAGGTTTATAAAACCATGAGGGGCATGGCTAGGGTGAATGGACAAAGGTCTCTTCCCCCCCCAGGGTGGGAGAATCCGAAACTAGAGGCGCATAGGCTTAAGGTGAGACAAGAAAGATTTAAAGAGACTTAAAAGGGGCAGCTTTTTCACACAGAGGGTGGTGCATGTATGGAATGAGCTGCCAGAGGAAGTGGTGGGGGCTGGTACAATAACATTTAAAAGGCATCTGGATGGGGACATGAATAGGAAGGCATTCGAGGGATATGCCAGCCCACGGGACTAGATTAAATTAGAATATCTGGTGAAAGTGGACAGGTTGGATTGGAGGGTCTGTTTCTGTGCTGTTCCATCTGTATGGTTCGATGATGCAATGAGCCTGTGGGTTTTTTCTGGAGTAACAAAGCAATTCTTGAAATATCCACATGGCAAACTGCGTCAAAGGCATGAAATTACATTATCAATTAAATAACATTGACCTGAGTGGTTAAAATGTTAAGTGTCAAATGACTGGAAACGTCGTCAAAGAAAATTCTATTATAATTGAGGATATGAAACATTGTTATCTGTTAGCTCAGTCATGTCACTGAGTACAAAATGAGTTGAGTTATTTGTAATGTTTAATGTATAAAGTGAATGAACTAACGCGGTGTGAACTGGGAAATTCATATGATTGTTTCAGACATAATAGGAACTGCAGATGCTGGAGAATCTGGGATAACAAGGTGTAGAGCTGGATGAACACAGCAGGCCAAGCAGCATCAGTGGAGCAGGAAAGATGACGTTTCTGATGAAGCATCTAGGCCCGAAATGTCAGCTTTCCTGCCCCTCTGATGCTGCTTGGCCTGCTCTGTTCATCCAGCTCTACACCTTCTTACCTCTGGGGAGTTCATATCCCTGATTTGGCTGACAGATTTTACCAGCTCAGCCCTACCTCTGTCAGAGATACAGGTCAGAAATCACACCACACCAGGTTATAGTCCAACAGGCTTATTTGAAAACGCAAGCTTTTGGAGCCTCGCTCCTCCTTTCTGATTTTTGACCATCCCAGTCCAATGCTGACACGTCCACATCAGATTGATAGGCATCTCTTTCTCCAGTGCCCCCTCACAATCTCAGGCCATTACAAAATTACAGATTTCCTTGGAAGTATACTCACTGTTCAAATGTCGAAACTGCGACGCTCAACTTTAGCACAGGAAGATCCCACAACCACCGAGTCAGGAATACACCGGTGATGTTGTAAACAGAGGGATAAATCTTGGTCCCAGGATTCCCATTCCCCTTTCCCCTCCATCAGGTCCTGGCTCTCTCTCACAGTGCACCCAGCTGAATCGCTTTCTAAATACTGACCGTGGGAGCATTTCCACTGAGCCGGCACATTCAACATCTCCAAATTATTGTTGCCAAGCATCCAAAATTCTCACTGAATCCTGTTCACTCGCCAATACCCCACCCCGTTACCCACTCGCAACCACCAAGAACTGAAGTTCCAAATTCCCATTCTTCTCAAGTTCCTTCTTGCCGCTTCCCTATAACTATATTACCCCCAACCCCTGTGCCCCACCCCCTCCCTATCTCTTTAACCCCCTCGAGCACATGCACCCCCTACAGCCCCTCCCTATCTCTGCAAACTCCTCCAGCACCTACTCCCCCACCCCCCTCGCTATCTCTGAAACCTCCCCCAGCCCCTACACCCACTCCCCATCTCTGTCACCTTCTGCACACCCTTCAAGCCCTGGAAACAGTGTCCCCTCCTCAAATTGATCAAAACCACATGCAGTCCCTGTCGATTTTGAACAATCTAATTCAATTTCCCCCTGAACCTGCTGTGTCCAGAAAAGAACAATCCCTCACTCCCTAACATTTTATTGTGCCATCTTTAGAGATTAAGGGGATCTACAACACAAATGAAGGGCTTTAGCTAATCGCATCCATACTGGTCTACCTAACTGTTGTAATTGCACTGTGGTCATGTCACTGCTCCGATAAATCCCAATCCCCAGCTAACGATGTGGGATTCGGTCAAACCCCAGAAGGGTCCAGACTCAAAACGTCAGCCTTCCTGCTCCTCTGATGCTGCTGGGCCTGCTGTGCTCATCCAGCTCTGCACCTTGTTATCTCGGATTCTCCAGCATCTGCAGTTCCCACTATCTCTGCCAAACTCTTGCGTTAATTGTTGTAAAAGCCCCTCTGGTTGTGAAGGAAATCTGTTGAGCCAACCTGCTCCGGTCTGCACGTGATTCCAAGTCCACAGTTCCCTTGAAAAGCCTCTCAATCCCCTGCCTTCAAGGGGAGTAATGCAGCCATTGGCTGGAACATGGGCAGTTTGCAAGGCCTTGCCCTGGGAGAAATGTCATCTGCCCCCTCCCCCCCCCCCTCTCTCTCTCTCTCTCTCTCTCTCTGTTTTTTATCCCTGTTAAACCCTTCTCATCAAATTAAGCTTAAAGCCCACTGACAGGCCTGCTCACAAGTGAGAGGGTTCCCAAACAAGAAATCAAAATCCACATCACTGTCTACAGGAAAGTGACTTCAGCCAGCCCTGTCTGATCCTATCATGACCGATTGTGTTGAAAGTGGTCTCTGTGTGCCTCTGTGTGCCTCTGTGTGCCTCTGTGTGCGTGTGTGAGAGACACCATGCTTTACAATTGTACAGCACAGTTTATAAATAATTATCTTAACTTGGCAAAGCGTCGATCGACATTTATTAAGTGGAGCCCGGTCCACACTAAATCAACAGCGATTGCTGAGTGTTTGCCAAGCTTCCTGTTTTGGCATGGACCACTGCCTGGCAACATCCACTTCTGTTGCTTGGCATCCTCAGATGTGCCACCCTGTTTTCTCATGTGCTCTGTAAATTGTTTCTGTGTGCTATTTTGAGACCCCGAAGAATTCTGCAGTGTGGGCCCGGTGTGAATATTCCCATGGGTGGGGTGGGGGGGGGGCCTCAGGGCTAAAGAGCTGAGGAAACAGCGGAATGACCAGGAGGCCAAATCTGCTCTGCCATACATAACGGTCGGCATCTGGAGGAGCCCGTTCGGCCCATCAATCCTTCTTGCCACTTCCCCAGGTCATGGTGTCATAGCGCTGTGCAACACAGAAACACACCCTTCGGCAGAAACAATATCCTAAATTAATTAAGTCCCATTTGCCAGCATTTGGCGCATATCCTTCTAAACCATTCCTATCCATGTACCCATCCAGATGCCTCTTAAATGCTGTAACTGTACCAGCCTCCACCACTTCCGATGGCAGCTCATTCCATACACGCACCACCCTCTGTGTGAAAAAGTTGCCCCTTAGGCCCCTTTTATGTCTTTCCCCTCTCACCTTAAACCTATGCCCCTCAAGTTTTGAACTCCCCCCTCCTGGGGAAAGTATCTTGAGTATTCACCCTATCCATGACCCTCATGATTTTGTAAACTTCTACACCCCTCAGCCTCCAACTCTCCAGGGAAAATAACCCCAGCCTCTCCCTGTAGCTCCTGGCAGCGTCCTTGCAAATTTTTCTCAACCCCTTCAAGTTTAGCAACATCCTTCCTGTAGCAGGGAGACCAGGATTGAACGCAGTGTTCCAAAAGTGGCCCTAACCAATGTCCCGTTCAGCCCCAACATGACCCTCCCAACTCCTATACTCAATGCACTGACCAATAAAGGTAAGTGTACCGAACACCTTCCTCACCGCTGATCTGATTGAGGATTTAACGCCACATTCCTGCCTGCGCCCCCACCCCCTGCAAACATAGAAACTAGATAAAGGCCATTTGGCCCTTCGAGCCTGCGCACCCCTCCCTGTCCCATTCTGTTTGATCGTGGCTGATCTTCGATCTCAGTGCCATAATTCCTACTTTCTTCTTGCAACCCCAAATGCCTTTAAAATCTAGATTTCTCATATGCTAGTAGAAGCTTGCTTTCAGTGGTGGAGAATTCCACAGGTTCACTCCTCTCTGGGTAAAGAATCCTTTCTTTAGCTTAGTCCTGGATGACATCACCCTCTCTCCTTAAGTTGTCCTCTTGGCTGGAGATTCCCCTCACCAGGAGAACGCACCCTTCCTGCATTCGATCTGTCCAGCCCTGTTAAAGTTTTATACATTTCAGTCAGATCCTGCCCTCTCACTCCTTCTAACTGCACAGTGATTGCAAGCCCACTCTCTCCCCCACAGGGCAGACTTGTGATCACCCCCCACCCCTGTATCTGTTTAGCGAATCTCCACTATATTCTCTTAAAGGCAATTGTGTCGTTTCTTAGCTAAGGGGGCCCAAACTCCATGCAGTTCTCCCACTGCACTGTCACCAAGGCCCTATAGCACTGGGGTAAGGCATCCCTACTTCTGAACTCAAATCACTTACCAATGAAGACTGGAATACCACTTACAGAGCCACACAGCGCGGAAGCAGACCCTTCGGCCCAACCAGCCCGTGCCGACCATAATCCCAAACTAAACTAGTCCCACCTGCCTGCTCCTGGCCCCTGTCCCTCCAAACATTTCTGACACATGTACTTGTACTTGTCATTTAACTGCTGGAACTCCCTCTGAAGTTCATTCCACGCACAAACCGTTCTCTGTGTAAAAGAAAAGTTACCCCCTCACCCTTTAAAATCTTGCTCCTCTCACCTTTTTAAAAAAAAAGATGTGGCCTCTGGTCTTGAAATCCCCCAACCTAGGGGGAAAACACCTGCCATTCACCTTATCCATGCTCCTCGATTTTATAACCCTCTGTCTGGTCTCTCCTCAACCCCCTACGCTCCAGTGAGAGAAGTGCCAGCCTAGCTAGTCTCTTCCCCCTAAACCAAACCCTTCACTCCCAGCAACAGGCTGGTAAATCTCTCCTGAACCGTCTCCAGTTGACATTATAATGTGAAGGATGTCCTTCCTATAACTGCAGATAAACCGCTTGCTGCAGCAGCCTGTCTAGTTTCATGGGCTGGACTGCAATGACGCTCATTACACAGCCACTCTCCCAATGCATCGCCAATATAGTGGGAGGATGACGGCCCAGTGCTATTATCGCTGGGCTGTTAACCCAGAGACCCAGGTAATGTTCTGGAGGACCCAGGTTGGAATCCCCCTCCATTTGAATTCAATAAAATATCTCGAATTAAGAGTCGAATGATGACTGTGGATCTAACGCAGATTATCGGGGGATAAAGTCCATCTGGTTCATTAATGCCCGCCCATTTAAAACCGATAAGCAGAGACAGCTGCACCCTCCCACCCTCCTCCCGCAAGGCGTTGCTGGTCTGGGCAAATCTCCCACCTGCAGGGGACTGGACATGAAACTACCATCCTTAACCCAGTCTGGCCTACATGTGACTCCAGGCTCACAGCAGTGTGGTTGACTTTCAACTGCCATCTGGGCTGTAAGGGATGGGCAATAAATGCTGGCCTGGCTAATGATGCCCTCATCTCCTAAATGAATAAAGAGGTGGGGGAAGAAACCCCTTGGCTTGATCTCAGCCATGAATATATTGGGAGAAGGTTTGCCCAGATGAGCGAAATCTTTGCTTATCTCTGTTTTAAATGGGAGACCAGTTACTCTGAGACTGCGTCCCCTCATTCTAAATCCCCACAGAGTTGGGAGGAAGGGGAAACATCCTCTCAGCACCTACCCCACGCCAACTCTAAACCATCCATCTTTCTATCAGATCACTGCTTCATTCTTCAAACGTCAGCCCAGTCCTGAAACCTCAGACTAACCCCTTCATCCTCTGGGTGAAAAATACAGAACTGCGCACGCTAGAGATTTGAAAATGCTGGAGGAGCTCAGAGGCATCGTGTGGAGAGAAATCGAACTGAATGTTTCGGGCCCAGTGATCCCTTCTCACAACTGTTCTGAGGAAGGGTCACTGGGACCGCAAGCATTAACTCCGTCTTCTCTCTCTACAGATGCTGCCAGACCTGCCAAGTTCCTTCAGCAATTTTGGGTTCTGTGTCTTAGTCCTGCACTCTCCAGATGCCAGGATAAAGTCTGAAAGTGCTTTCCTAATACAGTCTGGCTCTCCTCTCTCTGTGTCTCTCTTCCCCCTTTCTCCCTCAACCCTCCGTTCCAGCCTTTAATACATTATAAATTCGCACTTTGATCAGTTTAGCAGGATTATGGGACACTGAGCTGAGGTGTAGTCATGCTACAGATTGGTCGCGGTGTCTCTGAATGGCCCATCCATCTTCAGCTGCTTCATCAATGACCTTCCCATAAGATCAGTAGTGGGGATGTTTGCTGATGATTGCAGAGTTCAGCACTATTCATGACTCCTCAGATACTGAAGCAGTCCGTGTTCACACATAACAAGATCTGGACAATACCCAGGCTTGGGCTTACAAGTGGCACACTTTGAGCCACACAAATGCCAGGCTATGACCATCACCAATAAGAGACAATCTTACCACCGTCCCTTGACGTTCAATGGTGTTCCCATCACTGAAGCCCCCACTATCAACATCCTGGGGCTTATCATTGACCAGAAACTCAACTGGCAACAATAGCAGGTCAGAGGCTGGGAATCCTGCAGCAAGTAACCCACCCCCTGACTCTTCCCCCAAAGCCTGTCCCACCACCAACAAGGCACATGTGCGGAAGGATATTGCAGGTTATAGAGAGACATAGATAAGCTGCAGAGCTGGGCTGAGAGGTGGCAAATGGAGTTTAATGAGGAAAAATGTGAGGTGATTCACTTTGGAAGGAGTAACAGGAATACAGAATACTGGGCTAATGGTAAGATTCTTGGTAGTGTGGAGGAGCAGAGAGATCTCGGTGTCCATGTACATAGATCCTTGAAAGTTGCCACCCAGGTTGATAGGGTTGTTAAGAAGGTGTACAGTGTGTTAGGCGTTATTGGTACAGGGATTGAGTTTCTGAGCCACGCGGTCATGTTGCAGCTGTACAAAACTCTGGTGCGGCCGCACTTGGAGTATTGCGTAGAGTTCTGGTCGCCGCATTATAGGAAGGATGTGGAAGCTTTGGCAAGGGTGCAGAGGAGATTTACCAGGATGTTGCCTGGTGTGGAGGGAAGGTCTTATGAAGAAAGGCTGAGGGATTTGAGGCTGTTTTCATTAGAGAGAAGAAGGTTGAGAGGTGACTTAATAGAGACATACAAGGTGATCAGAGGGTTAGATAGGGTGGACAGTGAGAGCCGTTTTCCTCGGATGGTGATGGCTAGCATGAGGGGGCATGGCTTTAAATTGAGGGGTGATAGATATAGGACAGATGTCAGAGGTAGGTTCTTTACTCAGAGAGTAGTAAGGGCGTGGAATGCCCTACCTGCAACAGTAGTAGACTCGCCAACTTTAAGGGCATTTAAATGGTCATTGGATAAACATATGGATGATAATGGAACAGTGTAGGTTAGTTGGGCTTCAGCTTGGTTTCACAGGTCAGTGCAACACCGAGGGCCGAAGGGCCTGTACTGCACTGTAATGTTCTATGTTCTAAGTCAGGAGGGGGATGGAATACTCCCCACTTGCCCCTGGATGGGGGCAGCTCCAACAACACTCAAGAAGCTCGACACCATCCAGGACAGAGCAGCCCCCGCTCGATTGGCCCCACCTCCACAAACATCCCACTCCCTCCCCCCACCGACGCTCAGTCGCAGCAGTGTGTACCATCTACAAGATGCTCTGCAGAAATTCACCAAAGATCCTCAGGCAGCACCTTCCAAACCCACGACCCACTTCCATCCAGAAGGACAAGGGGCAGCAGATACATGGGAACACCAGCCCCCTGCAAGTTCCCCTCCACTCCCCATCCTGACTTGGGAATATATCGCCGTTCCTTCAGTGTCGCTGGGTCAGAATCCTGGAATTCCCTCCCTAAGGGGCATTGTGGGTCTGCCCACAGCACATGGGGACTGCAGCGGCTCAAGAAGGCAGCTCACCCCCACCTTCTCAAGGGGGGCAACTGGGGATGGAGCCAATAAATGCTGGTCCCAGCCAGCGACACCCGCATTCCCATAAATGAATAGACACAAACTCAGAGGGCCACAGGGAGACGGGACACACTTCTCCCCAATTTTATTGTCTGTATTTTTCTCACATAGGGAATGCACTCAGGTGCTACAGTTGCACAGGTCACAAGTGTACCCCTACAAGAATGAAAGAGGTGAACTGTGGAGAGGATCAAGTGTGCATGACCGTATCAACATGGGGGTCCCACGGTAAGTGACCAACGCATTTTATTAACAACACATTTCCCCACAGGACATCTCGAAAGCTGCAAGCAGATACCCACTGAGTCAGGCAGTCTCAGAATGAGGGCATTGCTGAGAATATCTGAGACTTGCCTTTTGGGAATGACATGCATTTTTTTTATACACACACACACACACACACACACACACACACACACACACAGATATATTGCTAAAGTGTGTGTGTGTGTGTGTGTGTGTGTGTGTATGTGAGAACAGAATGTGTGGGAGTGAGAGAGAGGGTGTGGGAGTGAGGGAAGGCTTGCTGAGCTGGGAAATGCTGAGTGTTGAGACAGGGGGCTTTAACAGCTGCCGAGCATCAAGAGGCCAGTCTGAGAGGAACGTGCTCCCCCACCCCGAACCCACAGAGGGAACACTGTCCACCCCCCACCCTGAGCCCACAGAGGGAACGCTGTCCACCCCCACCCTCTCTAGGGCCCACAGAACGAATGCTCTTTCCCCGATCCCTAAGAGCGCGGTGGAAGCACTGTGTCCCCGGGAGCGCGGTGCCCCGGTGGGAGCGCAGTGCCCTGGGTCCCGCGCTGTGCCGCGTTGGACGTGGCGTGCCCCGGGTGCTGCGGTGGGAGCGCTGTGCCGTGGCGGGTGTGGCGTGCCCCGGGTCCTGTGGCGGGAGCGCGGTGCCACGGCGGGTGCGCTGTGCCCTGGGTGCTGTGCTGTGCCGCGGCGGGTGTGGCGTGCCCCAGGTGCCGCGGTGGAAGCGCTGTGCCCCGGGTGGCGGCAGGAGCGCTGTGCTGCGGTGGGAGCGCTGTGCTCCAAAGATCTATAATGGGATCAATGCTGTCGTGAAGGGGCTGACTGATTCCCTTTCGGTTTTTTTCTGTAGACGAGGTGACCTTTGAGCATTCCTGTGTTCCCTCCGAAACCTGTACAAACATCAGCTTCGACCTCGGCTCCAACAAGAAAGTTATCAGTTGCTGTAATCGGGATCTGTGTAACACCAGACCGGGTAAGGTCATCCTACTCTCGCTATCTCCCCTTCTCCCTCTCCCCACTCATTCCTGACCCATACTTCCTATCCTGGGGCAATATGTACACCAACACACACCTCACTCCACCTGGCCGCACTCCCACTGGGGGTGTGTGTGTGTGTGTGTGTGTGTGTCTCTTTGAATTTCTGCCTCTTCATCTCTGCGTCAATCTCTCACTGTCTGTCTCTGTATGCATGTGTGTGTCTCTCTCTCTCTCTCTCTCTCTCTCTCCCTTTCCTTCTCACTCTCTCTCCCACTCCCAATTCATGTATCACTCTCTTTCTCTCTATCTTGCTCAGTGCCCATCTATCCAATTATCAGTCTCTTGATTCCCTCGACGGGTAACTCCCTATTTTTCGTCCTATCTGTTATTCTCTTGGTAATTCTAATGCGGACATAATTTAATATGTAAATCCCCTTTGTCAAAGCCTGCTGTGCTTGTAACATGTGGGGCACTCAGCAATGGCTGGGGCCTTGGTGGGGTGGGGGTTGGGGGAGTGCAGAGCCTGTGTTGTGAGGCTGCTGTTTGAATTGAGGAAGTGGGAAATAATTTAATCTCCGTTTGATGAGCTGAGCACTCCTCAAGTTAATAACCTACATGTCCTGGCGGTTACCATTTTCTGGAAACCGGTCCAGCTACAGAGATAGTAAGAACTGCAGATGCTGGAGTCAGAGATAACACAGTGTGGAGCTGGAGGGACACAGCAGGCCAGGCAGCATCAGAGGAGCAGGAAAGTTGACATTTCAGGTTGGGACCCTCCTTCAGAAATTTGGCATTTCTGAAGAAGGGTCCCAGCCCAAAACATCAACTTTCCTGCTCCTCTGATGCTGCCTGGCCTGCTGTGTCCCTCCAGCTCCACACTGTGTTATCAGCTATTTTAACAGAGTAGCTACAAGAGCAGGTCAGAGGCTGGGAATCCTGCAGCGAGTAACTCACCTCCTGACTCCCCCCAAAGCCTGTCCCACCATCCCCAAGGCACAAGTCAGGAGGGGGATGGAATACTCCCCACTTGCCCGTTGATGGGGGCAGCCCCAACAACACTCAAGAAGCTTGACACCATCCAGGACAAAGTAACCCCAACTTGATTGGCCCAACATCCACAAACATCCCACTCCCTCCCCCCACCGATGCTCAGTCGCAGCAGTGTGTACCATCTACAAGATGCTCTGCAGAGATTCACCAAAGATCCTCAGGCAGCACCTTCCAAACCCACGACCCACTTCCATCCAGAAGGACAAGGGGCAGCAGATACATGGGAACACCAGCCCCCTGCAAGTTCCCCTCCACTCCCCATCCTGACTTGGGAATATATCGCCGTTCCTTCAGTTTCGCTGGGTCAGAATCCTGGCAATCCCTCCCCAAGGGTCAACCCACAGCACATGGGGACTGCAGCAGCTCAAGGAGGCAGCTCAGCCTCACCTTCTCAAGTGGGGGCAACTAGGGACTTGGAAAATTTCAGGCTGGGGAGAGCTAGTGACACCCATGCCCCAGGAGTTAACAACAGTTCGGCAGGAGTTCCCGAACGTGTAGTTAGAGGCTGGAGGGCGAATCAGTGTCAAATCCAAAGAGCGAGCAACAGCTGAAACCTTCAGCAAGAGGCAGCTTGCAAAAGAGTGACGTGGAATTTTCGAATGACCTGTGTTTCTTTTTGGCGCGATTCTAGATAACCAAAAGAACAGCCAGATGTGTTTCGGGTGTTTGCAAGTGCTGAACGATTTTAAGTGCAACAAATCCGGGCAAGTGCAGTGCTGGGGGTCACAGACCAAGTGTGGAAGACTGGAACATGTTGTCAGAAATGGTAGGTCATTACTCCCCTCCCTTAAAACAACTGGGTGCATTGGTCTCATCCCTGTTGTGGGGCTAAATAACCCCGAAGCTCCTCGCAAGAGAGGGGCATTGTGGGAGGCAATGCTGGCAACGCCAGCGTGGTGAGGGGGCGCACAAGAGGCTGCAGTTGGAGGAGCGCAGAGCTGGCTGGAGGGGTGTATGGGGCTGGAGGGGGTTACAGAGATAGGGAGGGGGTGTAGGGGATGGAGGGGGTTACAGAGATAGGGAGGGGGTGTAGGGGCCGGAGGGTTTACAGAGATAGGGAGGGGGTGTAGGGTGCTGGAGGGAGTTACAGTGATAGGGAGGGGGTGTAGGGGCTGGAGGGGGTTACAGAGATGGGGAGGGGGTGTAGGGGCTGGAGGGGGTTACAGAGATAAGGAGGGAGTGAAGGGTGCTGGAGGGGGTTAGAGATGGGGAGGGAGTGAAGGGTGCTGGAGGGGGTTACAGAGATGGGGAGGGGGTGTAGGGGCTGGAGGGGGTTACAGAGATAAGGAGGGGGTGTAGGGTGCTGGAGGGTGTTACAGAGATAAGGAGGGGGTGTAGGGTGCTGGAGGGGGTTACAGAGATGGGGAGGGGGTGTAGGGGCTGGGGGAGGTGACAGGGAAGGGTGCATTGGGGGTTGAGGACATTGAATGGCTAAGGACAATTTGGAGGTTCCCAGATACAAAGTTCGACAATTTGGAGGTTCCCAGATACAAAGTTCTGTTATCCTTCGGCGCTGACCCTCCGACGGCGCGGCGCTCCCTCTGCGCTGACCCTCAGACAGTGCGGGAATCTCTCTGTGTAATGGATGAGATTGGTTCCAAGTATAAGAGAGAGATTCCCTTTCTGCCAAATAGGTAGAGCGTTCTACCTATCAATTGCCCATCCAACCAGCTCCTCCTTTCCATGCTGTAGAAATTGTTGGTCCTTTTTTGTAAAATTGATTTTCTTGCGTTGGTGTCCTGATGAGTGTGAGCTGAAATATTGTGACATGTTGCCTGTTGTTTTAGTTTTTAATCACAATCTCGTACGTTCTTTCCTCTCAACATGAGATGTCATTCTTTCCCATTGTGTTGAGAGGACAAGGTGATAGGGAGGGAAGTTTTGAAGAACTATTAAACACCATCTCAATCTGTTTGTCCCTCATCTAGCTGGTCGCAATTTAACAATCGACTTTCAAGGATGTCTTTCTGAATCGATTTGCCATCTGAACTCCACCCAGGCAATGTTTGGCGTGGAACTTGGGAAAAGCTTTGAGTGTTGCGATGGAAATCTGTGCAATGGAGTTGTGAGAACGGAGATGGGAGCACTCTGCTTTCTCATCGTGAGCCTATACCTGCTCCTCATCAGGCATGATTGACCCTGTGGTGTGTTTCGATCTGTTTATCCTGTACATACTTCTCTTTATTTATAGGAACGCTGTTTGTATTTATTGCTAGCTCCTGCTGACTCAGATCATTTTGTTGCCAAGAGGAAATGAATGGAAGAGTGCATATTGAAAAGAGACTGAATGTGGGCCATGGTCAATACTTTTGATCTATGTTGTACAGCTTTTGTTGGAGTACTGATTGACTTGTGTCTGCACTGGGTCTCCAACTGAGAAATTAACCTCAGTGCACCCCCCCCCCCCCATCCCTGACAGCATCCAACCCCATCCCTACACATCCTTCCTTTTAGACAATCTCCAGTTCCCCATTGAAAGACTTGAGTGAAACAGCCGTCCCCCACGCTCTGGGAAAGTACATTCCATACCCCGGCCGCTCAAATGAATCCGCCTCCCCTCCAACCCTCAGACAGTTACAGACCCTGCCCGCTGGAGGAGGCCATTCGGGGGCCTGCCCTGCTCCTACCTTCTACGTTTCGATGTTAAGAAGAGGCCACTGGATAAATCGTTGCTTTAATGATTGATGTGTCCATTGTATTTATATGTAATCTCTTCCTGAATTTTGTACATTGTAAATATCCAGGATATTAATGTCTATTAAAAATACTGTTTTCTTTCTCTCTCGCGCGCACACACACATTTTGTTCTCAAAATGGATCATCTCATTCACAAGACAAATACTTTCACACAGCCCCTTGACATTCACTAATGTTACCATCACTGAATCCCCCCACTATCAACATCCTGGGGTTTACTATTAACCAGAAACTCAGCCAAACTCACCACATAAACACAGCGCTGACAAAAGCAGGGACTCCTGCAGCGAGTAACTCCCTCCCCACACCAAAGCCTGTCCCACCATCCCCAAGGCACAAGCCAGGAGTGGGATGGAACACTCCCCACTTGCCCCTGGATGGAGAAGCTCGACACCATCCAGCCCCCGCTCGATTGGCCCCACACCCACAAACAACCCACTCACTCCCCCCCACCCCCCAACCGACGCTCAGTCGCAGCAGTGTGTACCATCTACAAGATGCTCTGCAGAGATTCACCAAAGATCCTCAGGCAGCACCTTCCAAACCCACAACCCACTTCCATCCAGAAGGACAAGGGGCAGCAGATACATGGGAAGACCGGTTCCCCTCTGAGCCACTCCCCATCCTGAGCTGGAAAGGTTTTCCGGCTGTAGGTGATGTCCAGAAGCAGCAGCGCTGCTCCTTATCCACTGACATAATCTGGAGGGATGGCGCTCAGTTCTAGGAGCATCAGGATGAGGGCTGAATGGACGCCTGGTCCTGCATAAAAGGTTGGACGTGGGGGCCAAGTGGCCTCCCGTTCCTGTGTAACAGACTTGGGGAATGGGCCGAACGGCCTCCTGTTCTGGGGTAACAGGCTCGGGGAATGGGCCAAACGGCCTCCTGTTCCTGGGTAACAGGCTTGGGGAATGGGCCAAACGGCCTCCTGTTCCTGGGTAACAGGCTCGGGGAATGGGCCAAACGGCCTCCTGTTCCTGGGTAACAGGCTCGGGGAATGGGCCCCAACGGCCTCCTGTTCCTGTGTAACATGCTCTGGGAATGGGCCGAACGGCCTCCAGTTCCTGGGTAACAGGCTCGGGGAATGGGCCCCAACGGCCTCCTGTTCCTGTGTAACATGCTCTGGGGGTGGGCCGAACGGCCTCCAGTTCCTGGGTAACAGGCTCAGGGAATGTTGAATGGTTTTCCGAGAGCACCCTGAGCCCTGGGCACGCTCACAGCTAAACTGGGTACATCTGGGCTTTCTCAGGCTGTTAGAGCACCGGCGAACGATGTCATCTTTTCCATTCTCTGAGAGAGTTTCACAATTGTGAGCCGGTGTTCAATCCGACAGAACACCAACTTACTAAACTTCTGAGGAACACCGTGCCGGAGCGGCCCTGGAACCTGTTTATATCACAACCTGCTTCCACAAACTTTTAACATTTAATCCAAATGTGAACTCAGCCAACACAGTTAACACGCAATGTGAAAGCGGTGTGGCCACTCAGAAAAACATCCTCCTCCAGCCCCTACACCCCCTCCCTATCTCTGTAACCTCCTCCAGCCCCTACACCCCCTCCCTGTCTCTGTAACCCCCTCCAGCCCCTCCCTATCTCTGTAACCCCCTCCAGCCCCTACACTCCCTCCCTATCTCTGTAACCCCCTCCAGCCCCTACACCCCTCCCTATCTCTGTAACCCCCTCCAGCCCCTACACTCCCTCCCTATCTCTGTAACCCCCTCCAGCCCCTACACCCCTCCCTATCTCTGTAACCCCCTCCAGCCCCTACACTCCCTCCCTATCTCTGTAACCCCCCTCCAGCCCCTACACTCCCTCCCTATCTCTGTAACCCCCCTCCAGCCCCTACACTCCCTCCCTATCTCTGTAACCCCCCTCCAGCCCCTACACTCCCTCCCTATCTCTGTAACCCCCCTCCAGCCCCTACACTCCCTCCCTATCTCTGTAACCCCCCTCCAGCCCCTACACTCCCTCCCTATCTCTGTAACCCCCCTCCAGCCCCTACACTCCCTCCCTATCTCTGTAACCCCCCTCCAGCCCCTACACTCCCTCCCTATCTCTGTAACCCCCCTCCAGCCCCTACACTCCCTCCCTATCTCTGTAACCCCCCTCCAGCCCCTACACTCCCTCCCTATCTCTGTAACCCCCCTCCAGCCCCTACACTCCCTCCCTATCTCTGTAACCCCCCTCCAGCCCCTACACTCCCTCCCTATCTCTGTAACCCCCCTCCAGCCCCTACACTCCCTCCCTATCTCTGTAACCCCCCTCCAGCCCCTACACTCCCTCCCTATCTCTGTAACCCCCCTCCAGCCCCTACACTCCCTCCCTATCTCTGTAACCCCCCTCCAGCCCCTACACTCCCTCCCTATCTCTGTAACCCCCCTCCAGCCCCTACACTCCCTCCCTATCTCTGTAACCCCCCTCCAGCCCCTACACTCCCTCCCTATCTCTGTAACCCCCCTCCAGCCCCTACACTCCCTCCCTATCTCTGTAACCCCCCTCCAGCCCCTACACTCCCTCCCTATCTCTGTAACCCCCCTCCAGCCCCTACACTCCCTCCCTATCTCTGTAACCCCCCTCCAGCCCCTACACTCCCTCCCTATCTCTGTAACCCCCCTCCAGCCCCTACACTCCCTCCCTATCTCTGTAACCCCCCTCCAGCCCCTACACTCCCTCCCTATCTCTGTAACCCCCCTCCAGCCCCTACACTCCCTCCCTATCTCTGTAACCCCCCTCCAGCCCCTACACTCCCTCCCTATCTCTGTAACCCCCCTCCAGCCCCTACACTCCCTCCCTATCTCTGTAACCCCCCTCCAGCCCCTACACTCCCTCCCTATCTCTGTAACCCCCCTCCAGCCCCTACACTCCCTCCCTATCTCTGTAACCCCCCTCCAGCCCCTACACTCCCTCCCTATCTCTGTAACCCCCCTCCAGCCCCTACACTCCCTCCCTATCTCTGTAACCCCCCTCCAGCCCCTACACTCCCTCCCTATCTCTGTAACCCCCCTCCAGCCCCTACACTCCCTCCCTATCTCTGTAACCCCCCTCCAGCCCCTACACTCCCTCCCTATCTCTGTAACCCCCCTCCAGCCCCTACACTCCCTCCCTATCTCTGTAACCCCCCTCCAGCCCCTACACTCCCTCCCTATCTCTGTAACCCCCCTCCAGCCCCTACACTCCCTCCCTATCTCTGTAACCCCCCTCCAGCCCCTACACTCCCTCCCTATCTCTGTAACCCCCCTCCAGCCCCTACACTCCCTCCCTATCTCTGTAACCCCCCTCCAGCCCCTACACTCCCTCCCTATCTCTGTAACCCCCCTCCAGCCCCTACACTCCCTCCCTATCTCTGTAACCCCCCTCCAGCCCCTACACTCCCTCCCTATCTCTGTAACCCCCCTCCAGCCCCTACACTCCCTCCCTATCTCTGTAACCCCCCTCCAGCCCCTACACTCCCTCCCTATCTCTGTAACCCCCCTCCAGCCCCTACACTCCCTCCCTATCTCTGTAACCCCCCTCCAGCCCCTACACTCCCTCCCTATCTCTGTAACCCCCCTCCAGCCCCTACACTCCCTCCCTATCTCTGTAACCCCCCTCCAGCCCCTACACTCCCTCCCTATCTCTGTAACCCCCCTCCAGCCCCTACACTCCCTCCCTATCTCTGTAACCCCCCTCCAGCCCCTACACTCCCTCCCTATCTCTGTAACCCCCCTCCAGCCCCTACACTCCCTCCCTATCTCTGTAACCCCCCTCCAGCCCCTACACTCCCTCCCTATCTCTGTAACCCCCCTCCAGCCCCTACACTCCCTCCCTATCTCTGTAACCCCCCTCCAGCCCCTACACTCCCTCCCTATCTCTGTAACCCCCCTCCAGCCCCTACACTCCCTCCCTATCTCTGTAACCCCCCTCCAGCCCCTACACTCCCTCCCTATCTCTGTAACCCCCCTCCAGCCCCTACACTCCCTCCCTATCTCTGTAACCCCCCTCCAGCCCCTACACTCCCTCCCTATCTCTGTAACCCCCCTCCAGCCCCTACACTCCCTCCCTATCTCTGTAACCCCCCTCCAGCCCCTACACTCCCTCCCTATCTCTGTAACCCCCCTCCAGCCCCTACACTCCCTCCCTATCTCTGTAACCCCCCTCCAGCCCCTACACTCCCTCCCTATCTCTGTAACCCCCCTCCAGCCCCTACACTCCCTCCCTATCTCTGTAACCCCCCTCCAGCCCCTACACTCCCTCCCTATCTCTGTAACCCCCCTCCAGCCCCTACACTCCCTCCCTATCTCTGTAACCCCCCTCCAGCCCCTACACTCCCTCCCTATCTCTGTAACCCCCCTCCAGCCCCTACACTCCCTCCCTATCTCTGTAACCCCCCTCCAGCCCCTACACTCCCTCCCTATCTCTGTAACCCCCCTCCAGCCCCTACACTCCCTCCCTATCTCTGTAACCCCCCTCCAGCCCCTACACTCCCTCCCTATCTCTGTAACCCCCCTCCAGCCCCTACACTCCCTCCCTATCTCTGTAACCCCCCTCCAGCCCCTACACTCCCTCCCTATCTCTGTAACCCCCCTCCAGCCCCTACACTCCCTCCCTATCTCTGTAACCCCCCTCCAGCCCCTACACTCCCTCCCTATCTCTGTAACCCCCCTCCAGCCCCTACACTCCCTCCCTATCTCTGTAACCCCCCTCCAGCCCCTACACTCCCTCCCTATCTCTGTAACCCCCCTCCAGCCCCTACACTCCCTCCCTATCTCTGTAACCCCCCTCCAGCCCCTACACTCCCTCCCTATCTCTGTAACCCCCCTCCAGCCCCTACACTCCCTCCCTATCTCTGTAACCCCCCTCCAGCCCCTACACTCCCTCCCTATCTCTGTAACCCCCCTCCAGCCCCTACACTCCCTCCCTATCTCTGTAACCCCCCTCCAGCCCCTACACTCCCTCCCTATCTCTGTAACCCCCCTCCAGCCCCTACACTCCCTCCCTATCTCTGTAACCCCCCTCCAGCCCCTACACTCCCTCCCTATCTCTGTAACCCCCCTCCAGCCCCTACACTCCCTCCCTATCTCTGTAACCCCCCTCCAGCCCCTACACTCCCTCCCTATCTCTGTAACCCCCCTCCAGCCCCTACACTCCCTCCCTATCTCTGTAACCCCCCTCCAGCCCCTACACTCCCTCCCTATCTCTGTAACCCCCCTCCAGCCCCTACACTCCCTCCCTATCTCTGTAACCCCCCTCCAGCCCCTACACTCCCTCCCTATCTCTGTAACCCCCCTCCAGCCCCTACACTCCCTCCCTATCTCTGTAACCCCCCTCCAGCCCCTACACTCCCTCCCTATCTCTGTAACCCCCCTCCAGCCCCTACACTCCCTCCCTATCTCTGTAACCCCCCTCCAGCCCCTACACTCCCTCCCTATCTCTGTAACCCCCCTCCAGCCCCTACACTCCCTCCCTATCTCTGTAACCCCCCTCCAGCCCCTACACTCCCTCCCTATCTCTGTAACCCCCCTCCAGCCCCTACACTCCCTCCCTATCTCTGTAACCCCCCTCCAGCCCCTACACTCCCTCCCTATCTCTGTAACCCCCCTCCAGCCCCTACACTCCCTCCCTATCTCTGTAACCCCCCTCCAGCCCCTACACTCCCTCCCTATCTCTGTAACCCCCCTCCAGCCCCTACACTCCCTCCCTATCTCTGTAACCCCCCTCCAGCCCCTACACTCCCTCCCTATCTCTGTAACCCCCCTCCAGCCCCTACACTCCCTCCCTATCTCTGTAACCCCCCTCCAGCCCCTACACTCCCTCCCTATCTCTGTAACCCCCCTCCAGCCCCTACACTCCCTCCCTATCTCTGTAACCCCCCTCCAGCCCCTACACTCCCTCCCTATCTCTGTAACCCCCCTCCAGCCCCTACACTCCCTCCCTATCTCTGTAACCCCCCTCCAGCCCCTACACTCCCTCCCTATCTCTGTAACCCCCCTCCAGCCCCTACACTCCCTCCCTATCTCTGTAACCCCCCTCCAGCCCCTACACTCCCTCCCTATCTCTGTAACCCCCCTCCAGCCCCTACACTCCCTCCCTATCTCTGTAACCCCCCTCCAGCCCCTACACTCCCTCCCTATCTCTGTAACCCCCCTCCAGCCCCTACACTCCCTCCCTATCTCTGTAACCCCCCTCCAGCCCCTACACTCCCTCCCTATCTCTGTAACCCCCCTCCAGCCCCTACACTCCCTCCCTATCTCTGTAACCCCCCTCCAGCCCCTACACTCCCTCCCTATCTCTGTAACCCCCCTCCAGCCCCTACACTCCCTCCCTATCTCTGTAACCCCCCTCCAGCCCCTACACTCCCTCCCTATCTCTGTAACCCCCCTCCAGCCCCTACACTCCCTCCCTATCTCTGTAACCCCCCTCCAGCCCCTACACTCCCTCCCTATCTCTGTAACCCCCCTCCAGCCCCTACACTCCCTCCCTATCTCTGTAACCCCCCTACACTCCCTCCCTATCTCTGTAACCCCCCTACACTCCCTCCCTATCTCTGTAACCCCCCTACACTCCCTCCCTATCTCTGTAACCCCCCTACACTCCCTCCCTATCTCTGTAACCCCCCTACACTCCCTCCCTATCTCTGTAACCCCCCTACACTCCCTCCCTATCTCTGTAACCCCCCTACACTCCCTCCCTATCTCTGTAACCCCCCTACACTCCCTCCCTATCTCTGTAACCCCCCTACACTCCCTCCCTATCTCTGTAACCCCCCTACACTCCCTCCCTATCTCTGTAACCCCCCTACACTCCCTCCCTATCTCTGTAACCCCCCTACACTCCCTCCCTATCTCTGTAACCCCCCTCCAGCCCCTACACTCCCTCCCTATCTCTGTAACCCCCCTCCAGCCCCTACACTCCCTCCCTATCTCTGTAACCCCCCTCCAGCCCCTACACTCCCTCCCTATCTCTGTAACCCCCCTCCAGCCCCTACACTCCCTCCCTATCTCTGTAACCCCCCTCCAGCCCCTACACTCCCTCCCTATCTCTGTAACCCCCCTCCAGCCCCTACACTCCCTCCCTATCTCTGTAACCCCCCTCCAGCCCCTACACTCCCTCCCTATCTCTGTAACCCCCCTCCAGCCCCTACACTCCCTCCCTATCTCTGTAACCCCCCTCCAGCCCCTACACTCCCTCCCTATCTCTGTAACCCCCCTCCAGCCCCTACACTCCCTCCCTATCTCTGTAACCCCCCTCCAGCCCCTACACTCCCTCCCTATCTCTGTAACCCCCCTCCAGCCCCTACACTCCCTCCCTATCTCTGTAACCCCCCTCCAGCCCCTACACTCCCTCCCTATCTCTGTAACCCCCCTCCAGCCCCTACACTCCCTCCCTATCTCTGTAACCCCCCTCCAGCCCCTACACTCCCTCCCTATCTCTGTAACCCCCCTCCAGCCCCTACACTCCCTCCCTATCTCTGTAACCCCCCTCCAGCCCCTACACTCCCTCCCTATCTCTGTAACCCCCCTCCAGCCCCTACACTCCCTCCCTATCTCTGTAACCCCCCTCCAGCCCCTACACTCCCTCCCTATCTCTGTAACCCCCCTCCAGCCCCTACACTCCCTCCCTATCTCTGTAACCCCCCTCCAGCCCCTACACTCCCTCCCTATCTCTGTAACCCCCCTCCAGCCCCTACACTCCCTCCCTATCTCTGTAACCCCCCTCCAGCCCCTACACTCCCTCCCTATCTCTGTAACCCCCCTCCAGCCCCTACACTCCCTCCCTATCTCTGTAACCCCCCTCCAGCCCCTACACTCCCTCCCTATCTCTGTAACCCCCCTCCAGCCCCTACACTCCCTCCCTATCTCTGTAACCCCCCTCCAGCCCCTACACTCCCTCCCTATCTCTGTAACCCCCCTCCAGCCCCTACACTCCCTCCCTATCTCTGTAACCCCCCTCCAGCCCCTACACTCCCTCCCTATCTCTGTAACCCCCCTCCAGCCCCTACACTCCCTCCCTATCTCTGTAACCCCCCTCCAGCCCCTACACTCCCTCCCTATCTCTGTAACCCCCCTCCAGCCCCTACACTCCCTCCCTATCTCTGTAACCCCCCTCCAGCCCCTACACTCCCTCCCTATCTCTGTAACCCCCCTCCAGCCCCTACACTCCCTCCCTATCTCTGTAACCCCCCTCCAGCCCCTACACTCCCTCCCTATCTCTGTAACCCCCCTCCAGCCCCTACACTCCCTCCCTATCTCTGTAACCCCCCTCCAGCCCCTACACTCCCTCCCTATCTCTGTAACCCCCCTCCAGCCCCTACACTCCCTCCCTATCTCTGTAACCCCCCTCCAGCCCCTACACTCCCTCCCTATCTCTGTAACCCCCCTCCAGCCCCTACACTCCCTCCCTATCTCTGTAACCCCCCTCCAGCCCCTACACTCCCTCCCTATCTCTGTAACCCCCCTCCAGCCCCTACACTCCCTCCCTATCTCTGTAACCCCCCTCCAGCCCCTACACTCCCTCCCTATCTCTGTAACCCCCCTCCAGCCCCTACACTCCCTCCCTATCTCTGTAACCCCCCTCCAGCCCCTACACTCCCTCCCTATCTCTGTAACCCCCCTCCAGCCCCTACACTCCCTCCCTATCTCTGTAACCCCCCTCCAGCCCCTACACTCCCTCCCTATCTCTGTAACCCCCCTCCAGCCCCTACACTCCCTCCCTATCTCTGTAACCCCCCTCCAGCCCCTACACTCCCTCCCTATCTCTGTAACCCCCCTCCAGCCCCTACACTCCCTCCCTATCTCTGTAACCCCCCTCCAGCCCCTACACTCCCTCCCTATCTCTGTAACCCCCCTCCAGCCCCTACACTCCCTCCCTATCTCTGTAACCCCCCTCCAGCCCCTACACTCCCTCCCTATCTCTGTAACCCCCCTCCAGCCCCTACACTCCCTCCCTATCTCTGTAACCCCCCTCCAGCCCCTACACTCCCTCCCTATCTCTGTAACCCCCCTCCAGCCCCTACACTCCCTCCCTATCTCTGTAACCCCCCTCCAGCCCCTACACTCCCTCCCTATCTCTGTAACCCCCCTCCAGCCCCTACACTCCCTCCCTATCTCTGTAACCCCCCTCCAGCCCCTACACTCCCTCCCTATCTCTGTAACCCCCCTCCAGCCCCTACACTCCCTCCCTATCTCTGTAACCCCCCTCCAGCCCCTACACTCCCTCCCTATCTCTGTAACCCCCCTCCAGCCCCTACACTCCCTCCCTATCTCTGTAACCCCCCTCCAGCCCCTACACTCCCTCCCTATCTCTGTAACCCCCCTCCAGCCCCTACACTCCCTCCCTATCTCTGTAACCCCCCTCCAGCCCCTACACTCCCTCCCTATCTCTGTAACCCCCCTCCAGCCCCTACACTCCCTCCCTATCTCTGTAACCCCCCTCCAGCCCCTACACTCCCTCCCTATCTCTGTAACCCCCCTCCAGCCCCTACACTCCCTCCCTATCTCTGTAACCCCCCTACACTCCCTCCCTATCTCTGTAACCCCCCTACACTCCCTCCCTATCTCTGTAACCCCCCTACACTCCCTCCCTATCTCTGTAACCCCCCTACACTCCCTCCCTATCTCTGTAACCCCCCTACACTCCCTCCCTATCTCTGTAACCCCCCTACACTCCCTCCCTATCTCTGTAACCCCCCTACACTCCCTCCCTATCTCTGTAACCCCCCTACACTCCCTCCCTATCTCTGTAACCCCCCTACACTCCCTCCCTATCTCTGTAACCCCCCTACACTCCCTCCCTATCTCTGTAACCCCCCTCCAGCCCCTACACTCCCTCCCTATCTCTGTAACCCCCCTCCAGCCCCTACACTCCCTCCCTATCTCTGTAACCCCCCTCCAGCCCCTACACTCCCTCCCTATCTCTGTAACCCCCCTCCAGCCCCTACACTCCCTCCCTATCTCTGTAACCCCCCTCCAGCCCCTACACTCCCTCCCTATCTCTGTAACCCCCCTCCAGCCCCTACACTCCCTCCCTATCTCTGTAACCCCCCTCCAGCCCCTACACTCCCTCCCTATCTCTGTAACCCCCCTCCAGCCCCTACACTCCCTCCCTATCTCTGTAACCCCCCTCCAGCCCCTACACTCCCTCCCTATCTCTGTAACCCCCCTCCAGCCCCTACACTCCCTCCCTATCTCTGTAACCCCCCTCCAGCCCCTACACTCCCTCCCTATCTCTGTAACCCCCCTCCAGCCCCTACACTCCCTCCCTATCTCTGTAACCCCCCTCCAGCCCCTACACTCCCTCCCTATCTCTGTAACCCCCCTCCAGCCCCTACACTCCCTCCCTATCTCTGTAACCCCCCTCCAGCCCCTACACTCCCTCCCTATCTCTGTAACCCCCCTCCAGCCCCTACACTCCCTCCCTATCTCTGTAACCCCCCTCCAGCCCCTACACTCCCTCCCTATCTCTGTAACCCCCCTCCAGCCCCTACACTCCCTCCCTATCTCTGTAACCCCCCTCCAGCCCCTACACTCCCTCCCTATCTCTGTAACCCCCCTCCAGCCCCTACACTCCCTCCCTATCTCTGTAACCCCCCTCCAGCCCCTACACTCCCTCCCTATCTCTGTAACCCCCCTCCAGCCCCTACACTCCCTCCCTATCTCTGTAACCCCCCTCCAGCCCCTACACTCCCTCCCTATCTCTGTAACCCCCCTCCAGCCCCTACACTCCCTCCCTATCTCTGTAACCCCCCTCCAGCCCCTACACTCCCTCCCTATCTCTGTAACCCCCCTCCAGCCCCTACACTCCCTCCCTATCTCTGTAACCCCCTCCAGCCCCTACACCTCCTCCCTATCCCTGTAACCCCCACCAGCCCCTACACCTCCTCCCTATCTCTGTAACCTCCTCCAGCCCCTGCACCCCCTCCCTATCCCTGTAACCCCCACCAGCCCCTACACCTCCTCCCAATCTCTGTAACACTCTCCAGCCCCTACACCCCCTCCCTATCTCTGTAACCCCCTCCAGCCCCTACACCCCCTCCCTATCTCTGTAACCCCCTCCAGCCCCTACACTCCCTCCCTATCTCTGTAACCCCCTCCAGCCCCTACACTCCCTCCCTATCTCTGTAACACTCTCCAGCCCCAAAACCCTTCCCTGTCTCTGTCCCCTCCAGCCCCTACACCCCTCCGAGATGTCCGGCTTCCTTCAGTCTCGGCCTCTCAGGCTTCCTGCATTTCCTGACATTCCTGTCACTGGTGGCCGGCCCATTACCAGTCACGTCCCTGAGCTCTCGAATCCCCTCCCTATCCCTCTCTCTCCCCCCTCCATTAAGACACATCTTAAACTTTGGCCGAATTTCTTTCACATCTCCGTATCACCCAGCTTAGACATTCAAAATGATTTCCTTGGACACTCTCCTGTGAAGCTTACTCGGAATGCTTTCCCCATGTTGTCGGTGCCACATCAATGCAGTTTCTTGTTGATCACCACTTTGTGGTGTGCATCAACACGAAGAGGTCAGCTGGCTGTGGGCCACAAGCTAGTGGACAGTGCTGCCTGGTGGCGAATGTTGGCAATTGCAGCAGGTTCAGGCACTGTCCGCAAAGAGCTCACGGTATCCACAAGGAATCAGCAGCAAGTCACCAGCGAGTTCGAATCTGTGTAGCCAATGAGGCTGATAGGTTATGGCTCAGGACTGGGTCTTGCAAATCAAACGGTCCCGGTCTTGGAAAAGCACCTTCAAAAACTTCACAGTCAGCACCACATCGGTCTTGGTTTTATTTCAGCTGTGGTCAGTGCACACAAAGATTGTACAGCAAGATCCAACCAGATAAAAGCAGTTAGCTTTTCACAGTTGCCCCATCCCTTATCGATCTGCTCTCCACGCACACTGATCTCCTTCATTTATTGAGCCAAACTCTCATGGATTATTTTCCAAATCAACCCATAATATTCAGCAACTGTAACCACTGGGAAGGTCAATGTAAAAGTTGCTCGATCCAACCCATTCTGATTGGACGCAATCCCGATGGACCAAAATATTTTCCATTCACTCCAACAGGGCACAATCTCCTTGGATCCCAAATCCGTGCCCATTCATTCCCAAGCTGCGCAATCCCATTCGACCCAAGCCCTTCCCCATTCACACCCACTCTAGACAATCCCATTGGATCAAAATCCTTCCCATTCACTCCCATTGGACAGAGACCCAGTAGACCTAAATCCCTTCCGCATTCACTCCCATTGGACACAATCCCAATGGACTCAAACCCCCTCCCATTCTCTCCCACACTACACAATCCCAGTGGGTCAAACCCCTTCCCATTCCTTCCCATCGAGAGAGAGTCCCAGTGGAAAAACTCCTTCCCATCGAGAGAGTCCCAGTGTTAAAACTCCTTCCCATTCCTTCCCATCGAGAGAGTCCCAGTGGAAAACCCCTTCCCCATTCAGCCCACATCTTGAGCAAAACCCAGCTCCAAACAGAGCAATTTCCTTGTAAGACAAACCATGATCCTTCCCCTCTCTTCCTCATGGGATCTACCAAATGAATGACAGGTGTCAGGGCCAAGCAGAGCTTACATCTGGGAACAGACATGAAGAGGGGAGATATCTCGACAATGGAGTCCCATGCAATCCCACCGGAGGCACATGAACATTCCAATGTGTAGGCTGCTGGAACTTTAACCCCATCACTCACCTTGGGAACCTTGGTCAAAGCTCTAGATGTCCTGCAGGACCGGGCTGTGAACTCCCCAGAAACAGCCCAAGGTCATCAATGACTAAATTTCCCACATCCTGAGCAACTTTCCGCAGAGAGAGGGATATGAAGGATCCTGGAAGAGTCTCAAAGGAAATTGGGCATTTTCGCATTTCCAAGGTACGGGAAGTTGGAAGGTGGAGATGGTGGGGATTGGTTGAGGGTTGGTGGGGGGGATGGGGGGGTAAGCTGGGAGGTCCAGCCCCTTGGCAGCCAGGTCAATGACCTTCCAGTTGGGTTCACCGAGAGTCTGCCGTGCCTCCCATTGGCTGTGAGGATGGTGGGCCCATCAGAGGCAAGTGCCCACCCAATATGGCGGCTTGGCTGGAAGTCCTTCAACCAATTGGAGGCCCCATTGAGTATGAAGCTGTGCGGACGGCAATGCTGACAGGGCGATCAGGTGAAGGAGGGGGGGGCGTGGTAATGGGCAGCACTGGGCAGTGACCATTACATTTGTGATCCACTGGATCGCTCGCCCCGGAAAAGTGAAAGCTGCGCACTCCTTCAATTGGGCCTTACCACACCTACACACGACTATCGGCCTTTCACACCACATTAGCCAGGCCCGAGGCCCAGGCATCTGGAGCACAAGGGCAGAGATGGGCTTCACTTCCTGTACCGTTCAAAGCACCAACTCCAGTGCCAGGGCTTCACAAAGGCCACTGGGAAAGCTGGATGAAGGTTGGCCATTTGCAGTGTCCAATGGGAAGGCCTACTGGATCAGGATGTGGCCTGGGGCTGCTCGGAGCCCCTGATGCAGCAAACGCAGTTATACAAGGAGATAGTGTCCACTCCCAGGACAGGGAGAACTCAGGGTTAAATATAGAGTAAAGCTTTGTCTACGCTGTCATGGGGCAGGCACAGTTTGTAGTAACTGTGAAACAGTTCCCAAGTGTCTGTTCCAAACACCAGAATCCATTCAGTCAACTCAGCCAGACAGCACACACGGAAAACGGGAGGCCCACTGCCAGCCCAGTCTGCATTTCCATCCCACTCCCACTAATCTGAGACCTGCTCCTGTGCTCGGTTTCCCTGTTGAACAGAAATGGAGATCAGTAAAATCCTTCCGTGCCAAAAAGAAATTCACAGTCAAACTCAAAACAACGTTGCCCCATCAAATCTCACAATTCCTTCTTCGAAGGCTTGCTACGTTCCCAGGAATGCTCTGACGGCAGATCATTTTCTAACTGTGGGAACTTGTTGGAGGAATTCATGCTGAAACACATGAACAATTCTCCCTGCCACAACCAATCCTCCAACTCTCAGCTTGGGCGTTTGTAGCCGCCATCTTGAGTGTACCATCATTGATCGAAAAGCAGAAGCTGCCATCTTGAGTGTACCAGCATTGATCGAACAACAGCTGCCGCCATCTTGAGTGTACCAGCACTGACTGAGCAACTTCAGCCGCCATCTTGAGTGTACCAGCACTGACTGAACAGCGGCGGCTGCCATCTTGAGTGTACCACTGCCAGATCCCCACCATCTTGGATGTACTAGTTCCAGACACCCACCATCTTGAGTGTACCAGCAGCCAATGCCCACCATTTTGAGCATATCAAGTTTAATAGCAGCGCAGGTAGCACAGAAGCCACTGCCTAGAAAATATCAGCTTCAAATCCGTGTCAGTAACTCTCTGGCCACCACCTTGAGTATACCAGTCCTAATGTCAGCACAAAAGTTGCTGAAGCTACCATCTTGAGTGCATCAGCACCCAACTCCCAAGAATAACAGGGCCTGCTCTGAGGAGAACCCCTAAAAGCATCTAAACAGGTCCGGATTTGGATTTTATAAGACATTCACCCTGCACGTTCCCCCAATAACCCCCCCACCAAACGCCAAGTCCCAATCGACGAATAATCATTTGAGCTTCAAAGGCACAAGTTGATTTCAGAAAGAAGAAAAAAACGAAACAGAAATCGACTCCCTCCAGGCTGGGGCCCGCTTGGACGACCTTGCTGAGGAGCGTAACCGAGAGTGTAGTGCCAGGGATGAGGTGGACTTAGGCCCAAAAGGTCAGTCTCTGGTCGTAGGCGCATTCCTCAAAACCGAACATGGCCCTCTACAGCTGTGAGGATGACCTCCATCCAGATCCGGAGCGTGACGTCTGTCGGAGCGACCATGTAGAAGAGCCTGTCGTACGTTTTCAAGCAGAAGGTGAGGGGTGGGTTTGGACTCTGGAGCGATTGGGGGGCGGTGGTGGTGGGGGGAGGGGGGGAGGTGGTGGAAGAGAGAGACAGAAGGAATAACAACATGGGATAAAATGAGACCGAATTGGCGTTTTCAAGCCTCGAAGTACGAAGCGAGAAGAGAGCGTGTGGAAAATGGATACAACTCTTCCTCCAATTCTAGAGGACAGTTACACGGAGACAGGCCATTTGGCCAGCAGGGTTTGTGCTGGCTCACTACAAATCCAATTCAGCTACGTCTGCATCGCCCAGCTTTTCCCCTGGATCCCTGCACAGTCCAGGTGTCCAGGAAATCCATCTGATTTTATCATTTCTATAAATGATTTGGGTGTGAATGTAGGAGGTTAATTTAAGTAGGTTTGCAGATGACACCAAAATTGGAGGCTGTATGGACAGCGAAGGAGGTTACCTCACAGTACAACAGGATCTTGCTCAGATGGGCCGATGGGCCGAGGAATGGCAGATGGAGTTTAATTGAGGTAAATGTGAGGCACTGCATTTTGGAAAGGCACATCAGGGCAGGACTTATACACTTAGTGGTAAGGTCCTGGGGAGTGTGGCGGAACAGAGAGACCTTGGGGGGCAGGTGCATGTTTCCTTGAAAGTGGAGTTGCAGGTAGACAGGGCGGTGAGGAAGGTGTTCGGTACGCTCGCCTTTATTGGTCAGTGCGTTGGGTATAGGGAGTTGGGAGGGTCATGTTGGGGCTGTACAGGACATTGGTTAGGGCCACTTTCAGAAAACTCTGTTCAGTTCTGGTCTCCCTGCGATAGGAAGGATGTTGTGGAAAGTGAACGTGTTCAGAAAAGATTTACAAGGATGTTGCCAGGGTTGGAGGGTTTGAGCTACAGGGAGAGGCTGAATAGGCTGGGGCTATTTTCCCTGGAGAGTCGGGGGCTGAGGGGGTGACCTTATAGAGGTTTATAAAATCATGAGGGGCATGGATAGAGTAAATAGCCTCTTTTCCCTGGGGTAGAGTCCAAAACTAGAGGGGCATAGGTTTAAGGTGAGAGGGGAAAGGTTTAAAAGGGACCTGAGGGGTAACTTTTTCACACAGAGGGTGGTGCGTGTATGGAATGAGCTGCCAGAGGAAGTGGTGGAGGCTGGTACAGTTACAGCATTTAAAAGGCATCTAATAGATAGGGGCATGGATAGGAAGGGGTTAGAGGGACATGGGCTGCATTTGGAATATTGTGTGTAGTTGTGGAAGGTCTGGAGAGAGTGCAGAAAAGGTTCACCGTCGTGTGGGCGGGTCTCGAGGGCATTGACTATGAGGAAAGGTTAAAAAGACTCGGAACGTTTTCACTGGAAAGATGACGGCTGAGAGGAGACCTGGTAAATGTCTACACAATTATGAGAGGCACAGACAGGGTGGATAGCCAGAGGCTTTTTCCCAGGGTTGAAGCTTCAATTACAAAGAGGGGCACTAGTTCAAGGTGAAAGTTGAAGGTATATGTGTGAGGGAAGTTTTTCACGCAGGTGGAGGTTCAGGCTGGAACGCACTGCAGAAGAGACGGTGGAAGGCAGTTGAGAGGCACCTAGATGGGTACATGAACAGGGAGGGAGTAGAGGGATATAGATCAAGAAAATGGCAGGTTTCTTTTTAGATTAATTAGGGCATGATGTCAACACGGGCTTGGAGGGCCGAAGGGCCTGCTCCTGTGCTGTACTTTTCGCATTCGCTCATCTGTTGGCAGTTGGGACGAGATTAATTTCGGATGTTTAAGTCAGCATTGGATGGGCTGGACTGGAGGGTCGATTTCTGTGTTACAGCTTTATGACTGTATAACAAGTTGGCCCGATACGAGCAGGTTTCTGAGCAGTGAAAAACACCCACCTTGGGCGCTCTCCGTAAGTGGTCAAAATAAATCTCCTCGAGAGCCTGGAAGTAAATAACTCCTTTCAGCTTTGTCTCCTCTTTATCTAGAGACAGAACAGCAACACATTCAGTGGTAATTAGAGCAAAGCGAACTCCGAACATCCCACTCCCTCCCCCCACCGACGCTCAGTCGCAGCAGTGTGTACCATCTACAAGATACTCTGCAGAAATTCACCGAAGATCCTCAGGCAGCACCTTCCAAACCCACGACCCACTTCCATCCAGAAGGACAAGGGGCAGCAGATACATGGGAACACCAGCCCCTGCAAGTTCCCCTCCACTCCCCATCCTGACTTGGGAATATATCGCCGTTCCTTCAGTGTCACTGGGTCAGAATCCTAATTGTTGGCTCAATCTCTTATTGGACCATTCACGGCCAAAACAAACATTTTGTGCTTTGTGCAAATATGACTCCCAATGTCCGCCGAAGGACAAGTACTGAGGGAGCGCCGCACTGTCGGAGGGTCAGTGCTGAGGGAGTGGGCACTGTCGGAGGGTCAGTGCTGAGGGAGTGGGCACTGTTGGAGGGTCAGTGCTGAGGGAGCGCCGCACTGTCGGAGGGTCAGTGCTGAGGGAGCGGCACTGTCGGAGGGTCAGTGCTGAGGGAGTGGGCACTGTCGGAGGGTCAGTGCTGAGGGAGCGCCGCACTGTCGGAGGGTCAGTGCTGAGGGAGCGCCGCACTGTCGGAGGGTCAGTGCTGAGGGAGTGGGCACTGTCGGAGGGTCAGTGCTGAGGGAGTGGGCACTGTTGGAGGGTCAGTGCTGAGGGAGCGCCGCACTGTCGGAGGGTCAGTGCTGAGGGAGCGGCACTGTCGGAGGGTCAGTGCTGAGGGAGTGGGCACTGTCGGAGGGTCAGTGCTGAGGGAGCGCCGCACTGTCGGAGGGTCAGTGCTGAGGGAGCGCCGCACTGTCGGAGGGTCAGTGCTGAGGGAGTGCCGCACTGTCGGAGGGTCAGTGCTGAGGGAGCGGCACTGTCGGAGGGTCAGTGCTGAGGGAGTGGGCACTGTCGGAGGGTCAGTGCTGAGGGAGCGCCGCACTGTCGGAGGGTCAGTGCTGAGGGAGCGCCGCACTGTCGGAGGGTCAGTGCTGAGGGAGTGGGCACTGTCGGAGGGTCAGTGCTGAGGGAGCGCCGCACTGTCGGAGGGTCAGTGCTGAGGGAGCGCCGCACTGTCGGAGGGTCAGTGATGAGGGAGCGCCGCACTGTCGGAGGGTCAGTGCTGAGGGAGCCCCGCACTGTCGGAGGGTCAGTGCTGAGGGAGCCCCGCACTGTCGGAGGGTCAGTGCTGAGGGAGCGCCGCACTGTCGGAGGGTCAGTGCTGAGGGAGCGCCGCACTGTCGGAGGGTCAGTGCTGAGGGAGCGCCGCACTGTCGGAGGGTCAGTGCTGAGGGAGCGCCGCACTGTCGGAGGGTCAGTGCTGAGGGAGTGGGCACTGTCGGAGGGTCAGTGCTGAGGGAGTGGGCACTGTCGGAGGGTCAGTGCTGAGGGAGCGCCGCGCTGTCACAGGGGGAGCGCCGCGCTGTCACAGGGTCAGCGCTGAGGGAGCGCCGCGCTGTCGGAGGGTCAGTGATGAGGGAGCGGGCACTGTCGGAGGGTCAGTGCTGCGGGAGTGGGCACTGTCGGTGGGTCAGTGCTGAGGGAGTGCCGCATTGTCGGAGGGTCAGTGCTGAGGGAGTGGGCACTGTCGGAGGGTCAGCGCTGAGGGAGCGGGCACTGTCAGAGGGTCAGTGCTGAGGGAGTGGGCACTGTCGGAGGCTCAGTGCTGAGGGAGCGGGCACTGTCGGAGTGTCAGTGCTGAGGGAGTGGGTACTGTCACAGGGTCAGCGCTGAGGGAGCGCCGCACTGTCGGAGGGTCAGCGCTGAGGGAGAGCCGCGCTGTCGGCGGGTCAGCGCTGAGGGAGCGCCGCGCTGTCGGAGGGTCAGTGATGAGGGAGTGGGCACTGTCGGAGTGTCAGTGCTGAGGGAGCGGGCACTGTCGGAGGGTCAGTGCTGAGGGAGCGCCACGCTGTCACAGGGTCAGCGCTGAGGGAGCGCCGCACTGTCGGAGGGTCCGCGCTGAGGGAGCGCCGCGCTGTCAGAGGGTCAGCGCTGAGGGAGAGGGCACAGTCGGAGGGTCAGTGCTGAGGGAGCGGGCATTGTCGGAGGGTCAGTGCTGAAGGAGCGCCGCGCTGTCGGAGGGTCAGTGCTGAAGGAGCGCCGCGCTGTCGGAGGGTCAGTGATGAGGGAGCGGGCACTGTCGGAGAGTCAGCGCTGAGGGAGCGCCGCGCTGTCGGAGGGTCAGTGCTGAGGGAGCGCCGCACTGTCGGAGGGTCAGTGCTGAGGGAGTGGGCACTGTCGGAGGGTCAGTGCTGAGGGAGCGCCGCACTGTCGGAGGGTCAGTGCTGAGGGAGCGGCACTGTCGGAGGGTCAGTGCTGAGGGAGTGGGCACTGTCGGAGGGTCAGTGCTGAGGGAGCGCCGCACTGTCGGAGGGTCAGTGCTGAGGGAGCGCCGCACTGTCGGAGGGTCAGTGCTGAGGGAGTGGGCACTGTCGGAGGGTCAGTGCTGAGGGAGCGCCGCACTGTCGGAGGGTCAGTGCTGAGGGAGCGCCGCACTGTCGGAGGGTCAGTGCTGAGGGAGTGGGCACTGTCGGAGGGTCAGTGATGAGGGAGCGCCGCACTGTCGGAGGGTCAGTGATGAGGGAGCGCCGCACTGTCGGAGGGTCAGTGCTGAGGGAGCCCCGCACTGTCGGAGGGTCAGTGCTGAGGGAGCGCCGCACTGTCGGAGGGTCAGTGCTGAGGGAGCGCCGCACTGTCGGAGGGTCAGTGCTGAGGGAGCGCCGCACTGTCGGAGGGTCAGTGCTGAGGGAGCGCCGCACTGTCGGAGGGTCAGTGCTGAGGGAGCGCCGCACTGTCGGAGGGTCAGTGCTGAGGGAGCGCCGCACTGTCGGAGGGTCAGTGCTGAGGGAGCGCCGCACTGTCGGAGGGTCAGTGCTGAGGGAGTGGGCACTGTCGGAGGGTCAGTGCTGAGGGAGTGGGCACTGTCGGAGGGTCAGTGCTGAGGGAGCGCCGCGCTGTCACAGGGGGAGCGCCGCGCTGTCACAGGGTCAGCGCTGAGGGAGCGCCGCGCTGTCGGAGGGTCAGTGATGAGGGAGCGGGCACTGTCGGAGGGTCAGTGCTGCGGGAGTGGGCACTGTCGGTGGGTCAGTGCTGAGGGAGTGCCGCATTGTCGGAGGGTCAGTGCTGAGGGAGTGGGCACTGTCGGAGGGTCAGCGCTGAGGGAGCGGGCACTGTCAGAGGGTCAGTGCTGAGGGAGTGGGCACTGTCGGAGGCTCAGTGCTGAGGGAGCGGGCACTGTCGGAGTGTCAGTGCTGAGGGAGTGGGCACTGTCACAGGGTCAGCGCTGAGGGAGCGCCGCACTGTCGGAGGGTCAGCGCTGAGGGAGAGCCGCGCTGTCGGAGGGTCAGCGCTGAGGGAGCGCCGCGCTGTCGGAGGGTCAGCGCTGAGGGAGCGCCGCGCTGTCGGAGGGTCAGTGATGAGGGAGTGGGCACTGTCGGAGTGTCAGTGCTGAGGGAGCGGGCACTGTCGGAGGGTCAGTGCTGAGGGAGCGCCACGCTGTCACAGGGTCAGCGCTGAGGGAGCGCCGCACTGTCGGAGGGTCCGTGCTGAGGGAGCGCCGCGCTGTCAGAGGGTCAGCGCTGAGGGAGAGGGCACAGTCGGAGGGTCAGTGCTGAGGGAGCGGGCATTGTCGGAGGGTCAGTGCTGAAGGAGCGCCGCGCTGTCGGAGGGTCAGTGCTGAAGGAGCGCCGCGCTGTCGGAGGGTCAGTGATGAGGGAGCGGGCACTGTCGGAGAGTCAGCGCTGAGGGAGCGCCGCGCTGTCGGAGGGTCAGTGATGAGGGAGCGGGCACTGTCGGAGGGTCAGTGCTGCGGGAGTGGGCACTGTCGGAGGGTCAGTGCTGAGGGAGCGGGCATTGTCGGAGGGTCAGTGCTGAGGGAGTGGGCACTGTCAGAGGGTCAGTGCTGAGGGAGTGGGCACTGTCAGAGGGTCAGTGCTGAGGGAGCGGGCATTGTCGGAGGGTCAGTGCTGAGGGAGTGGGCACTGTCAGAGGGTCAGTGCTGAGGGAGCGTCGTGCTTTCGGAGGGTCAGTGCTGAGGGAGTGGGCACTGTCGGAGGGTCAGTGCTGAGGGAGTGGGCACTGTCGGTGGGTCAGCGATGGCGGAGCGCGGCACTGTCGGAGGGTCAGTGGTGAGGGAGCGCTGGACTGTCGGATGGTCAGCGCTGAGGGAGCGCCGCACTTTCAGAGGGTCAGTGCTGAGGGAGTGGGCACTGTCGGAGGGTCAGTGCTGAGGGAGCACCGCGCCGTCAGAGGTTCAGTGCTGAGGGAGCGCCACGCTGTCAGAGGGTCAGTGCTGAGGGAGCGCCGCACTGTCGGAGGGTCAGTGCTGAGGGAGCGCTACACTGTCGGTGGGTCAATGCTGGCAGAGTGCCACGCTGACGGTGGGTCAGCGCTGAGGTAGCGCCGTGCTGTTGGATGGTCAGTGCTGAGGGAGTGGGCACTGTTGGAGGGTCAGTGCTGAGGGAACGGGCACTGTCGGAGTGTCAGTGCTGAGGGAGTGGGCACTGTCGGAGGGTCAGTGCTGAGGGAGTGGGCATTGTCGGAGGGTCAGTGCTGAGGGAGCGGGCATTGTTGGAGGGTCAGTGCTGAGGGAGTGGGCACTGTCAGAGGGTCAGTGCTGAGGGAGCGTCGTGCTTTCGGAAGGTCAATGCTGAGGGAGTGGGCACTGTTGGAGGGTCAGTGCTGAGGGAGTGGGCACTGTCGGTGGGTCAGCGCTGGCGGAGCGCGGCACTGTCGGAGGGTCAGTGCTGAGGGAGCGCTGCACTGTCGGAGGGTCAGTGCTGAGGGAGCGCTACACTGTCGGTGGGTCAATGCTGGCAGAGTGCCACGCTGACGGTGGGTCAGCGCTGAGGTAGCGCCGTGCTGTTGGATGGTCAGTGCTGAGGGAGTGGGCACTGTCGGAGGGTCAGTGCTGAGGGAGCGGGCACTGTCGGAGTGTCAGTGCTGAGGGAGTGGGCACTGTCGGAGGGTCAGTGCTGAGGGAGCGGGCATTGTCGGAGGGTCAGTGCTGAGGGAGCGGGCATTGTTGGAGGGTCAGTGCTGAGGGAGTGGGCACTGTCAGAGGGTCAGTGCTGAGGGAGCGTCATACTTTCGGAGGGTCAGTGCTGAGGGAGTGGGCACTGTCCGAGGGTCAGTGCTGAGGGAGTGGGCACTGTCGGTGGGTCATCGCTGGCGGAGCGCGGCACTGTCGGAGGGTCAGTGCTGAGGGAGCGCCACGCTGTCAGAGGGTCAGTGCTGAGGGAGCGCCGCACTGTCGGAGGGTCAGTGCTGAGGGAGCGCTACACTGTCGGTGGGTCAATGCTGGCAGAGTGCCACGCTGACGGTGGGTCAGCGCTGAGGTAGCGCCGTGCTGTTGGATGGTCAGTGCTGAGGGAGTTGGCGCTGTCGGAGGGTCAGTGCAGGGAGCGTGCCAAAGGAAGGTCAGTTACCTGTAAAATACGCCAGCCACTTCCTATCAATGTCGAAAACAAACCACCTCTTCCTCCATGTTTTGATGCGGCCCCCCATCTTGGTCAAACGTCCTCGGCAGCTCCTGCCCGTCAGCGTTAGATGTCTGCATCCTTCTACCGCATGACCCGAGGCTTCGATATGGGCACGCAGGTCAAAGGTCGGCTGGGCAATTGGTGCCTGGTGAACACACTGGGAGTTCTGTTTCGGAGATGCAGAGAGACACAAGGTAAGGAAGCAAAATGGCTGCGACGCGTTACTGAGGCAACGCGACCCTCTTTGGGGAGGACATCCGACGCATACTTGTGCGCTTTTGGGCCATCGTACCAGTCCTGGTTGTAGCCTCAAACCTGCCACCCTGTCTCTTCCTCACCCCCAACCCTCCAAACCCAACCTCGAATCCCCTCATCGATTAGAAATCCCGACTCACCAACCCCCACTCTCCTGTCCCCCAGCATCCCTCCACCCCACCCCTCAGGCAGGTGCCAGGGGAGGTTACAGAAACAGGGAGGGAGTTTATGGGGCTGGAGGGGGTTACAGAGACAGGGAGGGGGTGTAGGGGCTGGAGGGGGTTACAGAGATAGAGAGGTGGGGTAGGGTCTGGAGGGAGTTACAGAGATAGGGAGGGGGTGTAGGGGCCGGAGAAGGTTACAGAGATAGGGAGAGGGTGTAGGGGCTTTAGGGAGTTACATGGATAGGGAGGGGGTGGAGGGAGTTACATGGATAGGGAGGGGGTGTCGGGAGTTACAGATGGGGAGGGGGTGTAGGGTGTAGGGAGTTACAGAGATAGGGAGGGGTGTAGGGAGTTAGAGAGATAGGGAGGGGGTGTAGGGAGTTAGAGAGATAGGGAGGGGGTGTAGTGAGTAAGATAGGGAGGGGATGTAGGGAGTCACAGAGATAGGGAGGGAGTGTCAGGAGTCACGGAGATAGGGAGGGGGTGTAGGGAGTCACGGAGATAGGGAGGGGGTGTAGGGAGTCATGGAGATAGGGAGGGGCTGGAGGGGGTTACAGAGATAGGGAGGGGGTGTCGGGAGTCACGGAGATAGGGAGGGGGTGTCGGGAGTTACGGAGATAGGGAGGGGGCGTAGGGAGTCACGGAGATAGGGAGGGGATGTAGCGAGTTACGGAGCTAGGGAGGGGGTGTAGGGAGTCACGGAGATAGGGAGGGGGTGTAGGGTGGAGGAGGCGAGAATGTCGGAGATGGACAGTGGAACGTGAGAGATTGGAGGTGCCAGCCCCGGCTGATCGTTACCTCGGGATCACTTGGACGACGAAGCCGGTCAGAAGGAGCCGAGCGCTCTGCCTGCTGACGGTCTCGATCTGCCTCGGGGTTTATCACCTGCTCCTTCCTGTGGGCCTCCTACAAGAGAGCACCAGCGTCAAAACTCTCGACTCCCACCCTGAGGCTGCAAAGTTGCATTTAATTCGTGCCCGTAATACTTATTAACTCACGGGAGGCAGGTGTCAGAAACTTGGAATTTATTCGTTGCCCCATCCCTAGTTGCCCCTTTGAGCTGCGTTGTGTGTGTGCTTTGGATAGAGCCTCAAGGCTCTCAGGGAGGGCTGATGCACAGTGACCCTTACGGGTAAAATCACTCCTATCTGCCCCTTCCCTCTCACTCTAACATCCAAAGGGACAACACGTCCAAAGCTGTAGATAACAGCAGCCTTTCGCGCTCTCGAAACCCTGAGGGAAAAGGAGAGGGTGGATCCTGTCGGATTGTTGCCTGAGCAGACTCTCAAAGACAGAACTTTCCAACAAGCAGATGGACGTCACCTCGGCTGGTGGTGAGAACGGCACTGTCTTTGAGCTCGGTCTTGTACGCCTGGTATCTCTGCGCCACCGCACAGTGCCCTCGAAGCAGCTACAAGGGGGCTACAGACTGTCACACATCTCCTTCTGGAATGTGCCTTTCCAAAGGAAGTCTGGAGACAGATGCAGTGTTCAATGTCGAGGCTCATCCTGAGCGTCTCTGTGAGGCTCAGTGTTCTACGTTCCGTTCCCTGGGAGGCACACTGAGACAAACATTGACTGCAAGTGAAGGACCATCAGGTCAGTGAAAGACGCTCTTTGGCCTGCTGGTTTTCCTAGGCCAGGAGCTGACCCTGACTGAGTGCTGGCAGACTGGCACATTTGCAAGGTCCTGTATTTACATGTTCAGAGAGGCACTGAAAGCTGGGAAAGCTGCTGCCAACTCAGAGAGAGGAAAGCCCGCAGTGTGAAGTCTTTCTGACAAAGTATAACATTGGTCTGCTCAGTTCCCAGAACCCCATTGTTCCAAAACTTACGGAAACATTTTCTCATGCATTCATTAACAATGTCTCTGGAATGGCACAGGATCTCTGTGCGACGTCAAATTTCAGATATCTCAGTTGCCTTACCTTCTTCCTCTGCAAAGATCTTACAGGATAGATTGAGAAGCTTCTGTACAAATTAATGGATATTTGTTTTCAAAAATAAAGTATATTATTTCAACGAACGAAGAATCAAAACCGAATCTGAAGCTCCTGTCGGACGATGGCAGCTTCACCTCCAATGAGAGAGGGCATTCCAGGATTCCGACACAGCAACATTGAAATAACCCTCCCTATCCCTGTAACCCCCTCCAGCCCCTACACCCCCTCCCTATCCCTGTAACCTCCTCCAGCCCCTACACCCCCTCCCTATCTCTGTAACCCCCTCCAGCCCCTACACCCCCTCCCTGTCTCTGTAACCCCCTCCAGCCCCTACACCCCCTCCCTATCTCTGTAACCCCCTCCAGCCCCTACACCCCCTCCCTATCTCTGTAACCTCCTCCAGCCCCTACACCCCTCCCTATCTCTGTAGCCCCCTCCAGCCCCTACCCCCCTCCCTATCTCTGTAGCCCCCTCCAGCCCATACCCCCCTCCCTATCTCTGTAACCCCCTCCAGCCCCTACACCCCCTCCCTATCTCTGTAACCTCCTCCAGCCCCTACACCCCTCCCTATCTCTGTAACCCCCTCCAGCCCCTACACCCCCTCCCTATCTCTGTAACCCCCTCCAGCCCCTACACCCCCTCCCTGTCTCTGTAACCTCCTCCAGGCCCTACACCCCCTCCCTATCTCTGTAACCCCCTCCAGCCCCTACACCCCCTCCCTATCTCTGTAACCTCCTCCAGGCCCTACACCCCCTCCCTATCTCTGTAACCCCCTCCAGCCCCTACACCCCCTCCCTATCTCTGTAACCCCCTCCACCCCTACACCCCTCCCTATCTCTGTAACCCCCTCCAGCCCCTACACCCCCTCCCTATCTCTGTAACCCCCTCCAGCCCCTACACCCCCTCCCTATCTCTGTAACCCCCTCCAGCCCCTACACCCCCTCCCTATCTCTGTAACCCCCTCCAGCCCCTACACCCCCTCCCTATCTCTGTAACCCCCTCCAGCCCCTACACCCCCTCCCTATCTCTGTAACCCCCTCCAGCCCCTACACCCCCTCCCTATCTCTGTAACCCCCTCCAGCCCCTACACCCCCTCCCTATCTCTGTAACCCCCTACAGCCCCTCCCTGTGTCTGTCCCCTGATCCAATCCTGGCCACTTGAGCATTTCCTGATTCCCAGTGCTGCTGCTCTCCAGTGCCAGGAGCTCAGGAATTCCCTGTAAACCCCTGCACACTCCGTGTGTCCCCGTTCTTCTCCTGCTAGGAGAGGGTTTCTAAACATGGGGTAATCTTTTGGAATCTGCTCTGTGGTAGAAGGTCAAATGCTTCTGTGAAGCGCCCAGGGCCATGTTACTGGGTTAAAGATGCTACACAATGATAAGTTGTTGTTGCATTCGGGAGGTCAGCCATTCCCTGCAGGCCACACGCCATCTGCAGGGAAGAGGCTGATATTCCAGGGACGGAAAAACAACCCCCAACAATTTTCTGGAAGTGTGGAGCTGGATGAACACAACAGGCCAAGCAGCGTCTGAGGAGCACAAAAGCTGACGTTTCGGGCCTAGACCCCTCTGCTGTGTTCATCCAGCTCTACTCTTTCTTATCTCGGATTCTCCGGCATCTGCAATTCCCACTATCTCTCTCTCCCAACAATTTTATCCCTCATTTCACTGTAGGGCTGATTTCAGTCACTGCAGGTGGGGCTGAATGGCCTGTTCCTATGTAACAGGCTCAGGGAGAGGGGCTGAATGGCCTCCGGTTCCTGTGTAACAGGCTCAGGGAGAGGGGGGGAGCTGAATGGCCTCCTGTTTCTATGTAACAGGCTCAGGGAGAGGGGCTGAATGGCCTCCTGTTCCTATGTAACAGGCTCAGGGAGAGGGGCTGAATGGCCTCCTTTTCCTATGTAGCAGGCTCAGGGAGAGGGGCTGAATGCCCTCCTGATCCTATATAACAGGCTCATTGAGAGGGGCTGAATGGCCTCCAGTTCCTGTGTAACAGGCTCAGGGAAATGGGGCTGAATGGCCTCCTGTTCCTGTGTAACAGACTCAGGGAGAGGGGGCTGAATGGCCTCTTGATCCTGTGTAACAGGCTCAGGGAGTGGGGGGGCCACTTCAAACTTGATACACAGGATCAAGAGGCCATTCAGCCCCTCTCCCTGAGCCTGTTACACAGGATTAAGAGGCCATTCAGCCCCACTCCCTGCGCCTGTTACACAGGATCAAGAGGCCATTCAGCCCAACTCCCTGAGCCTGTTACACAGGAACAGAGGCCATTCAGCCTCACTCCCTGAGCCTGTTACACAGGATCAAGAGGCCATTCAGCCCCTCTCCCTGAGCCTGTTACACAGGAACAGAGGCCATTCAGCCTCACTCCCTGAGCCTGTTACACAGGATCAAGAGGCCGTTCAGCCCCTCTCCCTGAGCCTGTTACACAGGAACAGAAGGAGGCCATTTCAGAGGGAAACTGAACAAATGTTTACCTCTGCTGTAGACTCATACGATGCCGTGGAGTGGCCTGAGTGGGCAGTGCTCGAAAAATAACCTTTTCAGATTATTGCTGTGGCAAATGAGCTGCCTTTAGATAGCACCCTTTTACCTCCTCGTCACAAGGATGTGGAGCCCCATTGCTGGGAGTGTAGTCAAATGCAGAGGGAAAGGTAGGTGGTTGCTGCACAGCAAGATCCCATGAGCAGGCATCGCAATTAAAGCAACGCAGGCTGAGGTCAATTCTCCCTGGTGACAGGGCAGAGATAATCATTAGCTCAGGACCATCCCTGTTGTAAATATCCTGACAGGCCAAAGCGCGCGGCTTTGAACCCCACTCCGTTCCAGGAGAGTGAGTGCCCTGTCCAAGAGGAGGTGTAATACTTGCCTTTGCCTGCAGGAGGCGCTGCTTCTCGGCTACAGCAGCCCTCAGCTTGCTCTCCATTTCCACCAGGGTCTGTAAGGAACAGCCATTGCTGCAGGACAAAAGCACAAACATTCGCATTACCGACAGGGTCTACAGCCCAGAGACTGGCCATTCGGGCCCTCTGCTCCATGCCAGGGTTTCTGCTCGCACCAGCACCCGCCCAACTCCCTCTACATCTCCCTTTCTCAGGATACAGAGACTGGAACTGTGCACGGTGCTCCGAGTGTGGGTCTAACTGAAGGATACGGAGACTGGAACTGTGCACGGTGCTCCAAGTGTGGGCCTAACTGAGGGATACGGAGACTGGAACTGTGCACGGTGCTCCGAGTGTGGGTCTAACTGAGGGATACGGAGACTGGAACTGTGCGCGGTGCTCCGAGTGTGGGTCTAACTGAGGGATACGGAGACTGGAACTGTGCGCGGTGCTCCGAGTGTGGGTCTAACTGAGGGATACGGAGACTGGAACTGTGCGCGGTGCTCCGAGTGTGGGTCTAACTGAGGGATACGGAGACTGGAACTGTGCGCGGTGCTCCGAGTGTGGGTCTAACTGAGGGATACGGAGACTGGAACTGTGCGCGGTGCTCCGAGTGTGGGTCTAACTGAGGGATACGGAGACTGGAACTGTGCGCGGTGCTCCGAGTGTGGGTCTAACTGAGGGATACGGAGACTGGAACTGTGCACGGTGCTCCGAGTGTGGGTCTAACTGAGGGATACGGAGACTGGAACTGTGCGCGGTGCTCCGAGTGTGGGTCTAACTGAGGGATACGGAGACTGGAACTGTGCACGGTGCTCCGAGTGTGGGTCTAACTGAGAGATACGGAGACTGGAACTGTGCACGGTGCTCCGAGTGTGGGTCTAACTGAGGGATACGGAGACTGGAACTGTGCACGGTGCTCCGAGTGTGGGTCTAACTGAGGGATACGGAGACTGGAACTGTGCACGGTGCTCCGAGTGTGGGTCTAACTGAGGGATACGGAGACTGGAACTGTGCACGGTGCTCCGAGTGTGGGTCTAACTGAGGGATACGGAGACTGGAACTGTGCACGGTGCTCCGAGTGTGGGTCTAACTGAGGGATACGGAGACTGAGACTGTGCACGGTGCTCCGAGTGTGGGTCTAACTGAGGGATACGGAAACTGGGACTGTGCGCGGTGCTCCGAGTGTGGGTCTAACTGAGGGATACGGAGACTGGGACTGTGAACGTTGCTCCGAGTGTGGGTCTAACTGAGGGATACGGAGACTGGGACTGTGCACGGTGCTCCGAGTGTGGGTCTAGCTGAGGGATACGGAGACTGGAACTGTGCACTGTGCTCCGAGTGTGGGTCTACCTGAGGGATACGGAGACTGGGACTGCACATGGTGCTCCGAGTGTGGGCCTAACTGAGGGATACAGAGACTGGAACTGTGCACGGTGCTCCGAGTGTGGGTCTAGCTGAGGGATACGGAGACTGGGTCTGTGCACGGTGCTTCGAGTGTGGGTCTAACTGAGGGATACGGAGACTGGGACTGTGCACGGTTTTCTGAGTGTGGGTCTAACTGAGGGATACGGAGACTGGGACTGTGCACGGTGCTCCGAGTGTGGGTCTAACTGAGGGATACGGAGACTGGAACTGTGCACGGTGCTCCGAGTGTGGGTCTAACTGAGGGATACGGAGACTGGAACTGTGCACGGTGCTCCGAGTGTGGGTCTAACTGAGGGATACGGAGACTGGGACTGTGCACGGTGCTCCCAGTGTGGGACTAACTGAGGGATACGGAGACTGGAACTGTGCACGGTGCTCCCAGTGTGGGACTAACTGAGGGATACGGAGACTGGAACTGTGCACGGTGCTCCGAGTGTGGGTCTAACTGAGGGATACGGAGACTGGAACTGTGCACGGTGCTCCGAGTGTGGGTCTAACCGAGGGATACGGAGACTGGAACTGTAGCTTGAACCGTTACCTGCGGAGGCTGGTGGACCGGGATAATTTGTCACTTGACTCTGTCCGGGGTCTCTGGCGGTCGGGAAGCTGGTTGAGGCGAGGATTACCATGCGGAGAGCTGGAGCAGGGCAGCTTTTCCTGCTGGAAGCTTTGACTTCGATGGAGGGTAACCAGAGAGAGGAGCTGCATGGGGGCGTGACTGAGACCTGGTGATCACAACCAAAGAGAAAAGAAAAATATTATCATATTTATCAGGATAAAAACCAGGGCCCAACAACAGTTGTCACAGTTATACCTGACAGTGTGGGCAAGGCTTGGGGGGCTGGGGGGAGATACATTAGGGACAACAGCCAAGCCCTTGGACAAAGTGATAGAGGATGAGAGAGAGCGAGCGAGAGTGAGAGAGCGAGCGAGAGTGAGAGAGGAAGTGAGAGACAGTGTGAGAGAGAGAGAGAGAGTTAGGGAGTGACAGAGCGAGACTCAGAGAGGGTGAGAGAGAGCGCGAGAGTGAGAGAGAGAGAGAGAGAGCGAAAGTGAGAGAGAGAGAGTGAGAGAGAGTGAGAGAGAAGTTAGAGAGAGAGTGAGTGATAGACTGAGAGAGGGTGAGAGGGAGAGCAAGAGTCAGAGAGTGACAGAGAGTGACAGAGAAAGTGAGAGAGGGTGAGAGAGAGAGAGGGAGAGAGAGAGTATGAGAGAGTGAGGGGGGAGAGAGTGAAAGACAGCAAGAGAGAAAGTGAGAGAGGGTGAGAGAGAGAGCAAGAGTGAGAGAGTGAGTGAGAGAGTGAGAGAGTGAAAGCGAAAGCGAGAGATTGGGAGAGAGAGTGAGAGAGGGTGAGAGAGTGAGCAAGTGACAGAGAGTGAGAGAGAGAGAAAGTGAGAGAGGATGAGAGATAGAGTGAGAGTGAGAGAGGGTGAAGAGAGAGCAAGAGAGAGAGTGACAGAGAATGAGAGAGAAAGTGAGAGAGAATGAGAGAGAGTGAGAGAGTGACAGAGAGGGAGAGAGACAGAGAGAAAGAGAGAGAGAGAGAGAGAGAGAGAGGGAGACAGAGCGACAGGCAAGTTTAGGGAGGGGTTCCAGAGATCAGGGACACAGGACAGGGACAGCATGGGGTTAGATACAGAGTAAAGCTCCCTCTGCACTGTCCCCCATCAAATGGTCGCAGGACAGCATCACAGATCCCTCTCTCACCCAGACATTTTCTCTCTGTCTCTGCCCCTCTCCCCTCCTGACTGTGTCTCTCGCTCCCTCAAAACCCCCTCTTCTCTCCTCCTATCTTTACCACCTCCCACTGCTTCTCCCTGTTTCTCACCCAATCCCTCACCTTGTTCGTGGAGGGAGGCGGGTCGACTGAGGTCCCGGGCTCCATAGCTGGCATGCCGTCTTCGGGGCAGACTTCCTGAACTGTTCCCACAGATTGCTCGCTCCTGGGGAGAGAGAGAGAGAGGAAGAGTCAGTCAACCTGTCCAGTGGGGGAGGGGGATTGTGAGAGAGGGATAGAGAGAGAAAAAGAGACAGAGAGAGCGAGAGAGGGAGGGACACAGAGAGAGCAACAGAGAGATCGAGATGGGCAGACAGAGAGAGAAAGTCAGGTGGAGAATGGGGAAAGAGTGTGGAAAGTAAGGGAATGGCGTAGGAGTGTGCATAGGAAGGGGATGGAGATGGGGAAGGAGTGTGGAAAGGAAGGGAATGGCGTAGGAGTGTGTATAGGAAGGGGATGGGGATGGGGAAGGAGTGTGGAAAGGAAGGGAATGGCGTAGGAGTGTGCATAGGAAGGGGATGGGGATGGGGAAGGAGTGTGGAAAGGAAGGGAATGGCGTAGGAGTGTGTATAGGAAGGGGATGGGGATGGGGAAGGAGTGTGGAAAGGAAGGGAATGGCGTAGGAGTGTGTATAGGAAGGGGATGGGGATGGGGAAGGAGTGTGGAAAGGAAGGGAATGGCGTAGGAGTGTGCATAGGAAGGGGATAGGGATGGGGAAGGAGTGTGTAAAGGAAGGAGATGGGGTAGGAGTGATTAAAGGAAGCAGACGGGGCTGGAGTCGGAGTATGTAAGGAATGAGGACGGGTTTGGGGATGGGGCGTGGGGGAATGAGGGTTGAGAGATTGAGGAATGGGTGTGTGTGTGGGGGATGGGGAATGAAGGGTGGGGAATAGGGGATAGGGGAATGGGGGATGGGGGTGGGTGTGGGGGGCGGGAGGGTGGGGAATGGGGGATTGGGGGATGGGGGTGGGAGGGTGGGGAATGGGGGATAGGGGAATGGGGGATGGGGGTGGGTGTGGGAGATAGGAGATGGGAATGGGGTGTGGGGGTGGTGGAAGGGAGATTGGAGCTGTGTGTGGGGGATGGAGGATGGGGGGATGGGGGATGGGGTCTGTGCAGGGTGGGGGGTGTGGGTGGGGGTTGAGCAATGGGGGGAATAGGGGTTTGGGGAATGGAGATGGGGTGGGGTGGGAATGTGTAAGGCATGGGGGTTGGGGGATGGGATGGGTGTGTGTAAAGGATGGAGGATGGGGTGGCAGTGTGTAAGGGATGTGGGATGGGCGATTGCGTGGAAGTGTGTGAGGGATGGGGGTTGGGGATGGTGTGGGAGTCTGCAAGGGATGGGGTGTGGGATGTTGGGGTGGGAGTGTGTAAGGGATGGGGGGTTGGAGGATAGGGGGTGGGGGATGGGGGTGGGTGACAGGGCGTGAGGTTGTGTAAGGGATGGGAGTGGGTGACAGTGGGTGGGAGTGTGTAAGGGATGGGGGTGGGTGATAGTGGGTGAGGGTGTGTAAGGGATGGAGGGGTGGGTGATGGGGGTGGGAGTGTGTAAGGGATGGGAGGGTGGGTGAAGGGGTGGGGGTGTGTAAGGGATGGGGGATGGGTGATGGGGGTGGGAGTGTGTAAGGGATGGGGGGTGGGTGAAGGGGGTGGGAGTGTGTAAGGGATGGGGGGTGGGTGAAGGGGGTGGGGGTGTGTAAGGGATGGGGGATGGGTGATGGGGGTGGGAGTGTGTAAGGGATGGGGGGTGGGTGTTGGGGGTGGGAATGTGTAAGGGATGGGGCGTGGGTGATGGGGTGGGAGTGTGTAAGGGATGGAGGGGTGGGTGATGGGGGTGGGAGTGTGTAAGGGATGGGGGGTGGATGATGGGGGTGGGAGTGTGTAAGGGATGGGGGGTGGGTGAAGGGGGTGGGGGTGTGTAAGGGATGGGGGGTGGTGATGGGGTGGGAGTGTGTAAGGGATGGGGGTCGGTGATTATGGGTGGGAGTGTGTAAGGGATGGGGGAGGGGGTGTGTAAGGGATGGGGGGTTAGTGAAGGGGGTGGGAGTGTGTAAGGGATGGGGGGTGGGTGATGGGGGTGGGAGTGTGTAAGGGATGGGGGTGGGTGGTAGTGGGTGAGGGTGTGTAAGGGATGGGGGTGGGTGATGGGGGTGGGAGTGTGTAAGGGATGGGGGTTGGTGAAGGGGGTGGGGGTGTGTAAGGGATGGAGGGTGGGTGATGGGGGTGGGAGTGTGTAAGGGATGGGGGATGGGTGATGGGGGTGGGAGTGTGTAAGGGATGGGGGTGGGTGATGGGGTGGGAGTGTGTAAGGGATGGGGGTCGGTGATAGTGGGTGGGAGTGTGTAAGGGATGGGGGGTTGGTGAAGCGGGTGGGGGTGTGTAAGGGTTGGGGGCTGAGTGATGGGGTGGGGGTGTGTAAGGGGTGGGGGATGGGGGTGGGGGTGTGTAAGGGACGGGGGGTGGGGAATGGGGGTGGGGGTGTGTCAGGGATGGGGGGTGGGGGTGGGGGTGTGTAAGGGATGGGGGGTGGGGGGTGGGGGTGGGGGTGTGTCAGGGATGGGGGGTGGGGGTGTGTAAGGGATGGGGGGTGGGGGATGGGGGTGGGGGTGTGTAAGGGATGGGGGGTGGGGGATGGGGGTGGGGGTGTGTAAAGGCAGAGCCCGCGGTGTGGGATGATGGAGACTCTCACCCTGAGGACGGTGCGGGTGGCTGCGATCTGGGTGATGGAGAATACACTGGGGGTGTCGTCACTTTGGTCACTGCGCGCCTCCCTCGCCAGCAGCTCCCTCGACATCCTCACTATCCCCACGGGCTGAAACAAAACCAGCCCGGCAGGTCAGGAGGTGCTGCCCACTCCCCCCACCCGACAACCCCACCCCTCTCCCCACCACCCCATCCCTCACAGATTACAGAGGGTTACAGAGATAGGGAGGGGGTGTGGGGGCTGGAGGAGGTTACAGGGATAGGGAGGGGTATAGGGGCTGGAGGGGGTTACAGAGATAGGGAGGGGGTGTAGGGGCTGGAGGGGGTTACAGAGATAGGGAGGGGGTGTAGGGGCTGGAGGGGGTTACAGAGATAGGGAGTGGGTGTAGGGGCTGGAGGGGGTTACAGGGATAGGGAGGGGGTGTGGGGGCTGGAGGAGTTTACAGAGACAGGGAGGGGGTGTAGGGGCTGGAGGGGGTGTGGGGGCTGGAGGGGGTGTGGGGGCTGGAGGGGTTTACAGAGATAGGGAGGGTGTAATCGGAAGGGGGTGATAGGGTTTTAGGAGGCGGTATAGTCGGGAAGGTGGTGGACTGTACAGGGTGATGGGTGGGGTTGGTAGGGACAGGGTTTAGGGAGTGTAGGGGGTGATAGGTAGAAGGAGGAAGGTGGTGATGGGGAGGGGGTGATAAGGAAGGGATGTAGGGGGTGAAGGGGAGGGTGTGATGTGGAGGGGATGATGGGGAGGGGGTGATGGGGTGATGAAGAGGGGGTGATGGGGAGGGGGAGGGGGTGATGCGGTGGGGGAGAGGGGGTGATGAGCAAAGGGGAGGGGTGATGGGGAGGGGGTGATAGGAAGGGGGAGAGTGGGTGATGGTATCGGGTGTGATGGGGAGGGGGAGTGGGGGATGGGGAGGGGTGATGGGGTTGGGGTTGGGGTAGGGGTGATGGGAAGATGGTATAGGGGGTGATGGGGAGGGGGTGATAGGGAGGGGGAGATGAGGAGCGGGGAGGGGGTGATGGGGAGCTGGGAGAATGAGGGATTCCTTGGGGAAAGTCCCCCCCCCCGCCCCACCACTGCACCCGGCTGTAATCCTGAGGGTTCAGATACCGCCCCGTTACCTGCTTCGTCCGATTGGGTCCCTCGAGGGGCATTCCGGAAACATCCGCCGTCGAACTGTATTTCTCCGAACGGGAGGTCGCGTCTTTGTCCTGAAACGGAACAGAAATAGGAACCAGACACCCGGTCACAAGAGATTCCTGCCGAAAATCGACCCAGGCAGACAAATTATACAATCTGCTGGCCCAGGCTGAGGCCATTCAGCCTTTCCAGCCTATTCAAGATACGGGGTCATAGAGACATAGAGCTGTACAGCACAGAAACAGACCCTTCAGCCCAACTCATCCATGCTGATATCCTAAATAAATCCAGTCCCATCTGCCAGCATTTGGCCTATATCCCTCTAAACCCTTCCTATGAGACCTCATCCAGATGCCTTTTAAATGCTGTAACTGTACCAGCCCCCACCACCTCCTCTGGCAGCTCATTCCATACACGCACCACCCTCTGCGTGAAAAAGCTGCCCCTTGGATTTGAAAAGGATCTTTGCGCTCTCTCCTTAATCCTATGCCCCTCTAGTTTTGGACTCCCTCACCCTGGGGGGAAAGGACCTTGTCTGTTTATCCTCTCCACGCCCCTCATAACTTTGTAAACGTCCATGAGGTCACCCCGTCGGCCCCGGACCTTTCAGGGAAAATAACTCCAGCCTGTAGCTCAATCTCTCCAACATCCCTGTAAATCCTTTCTGAGCCCTTTCAAGTTTCACAACATCCTTCCTGTAGCAGGGAGACTGGGATTGAACGCAGTATTCCAGAAGTGGCCCTAACCGATGTCCTGTACAGCCCCAACGTGACCCTCCCAGTTCCTACAGTCTACCCAACACCTTCCTCACCCCTCTGTCTCCCTGAGACTCCACTTCCAAGGAACTCTGAAGATGCTCCCCAAGGTCTCTTTGCTCAGTAACACTCCCCAGGACCTTACCACTAAGTATCTAAGTCCTGCCCTGATTGATTCCTCTACTGTCTGAGCCCACGGCTGATCTGGGAACTACCTCCACACCCTTGCCTTCGTCCCCATGTCCCTGAAATCCCGCAGGATCCCAAAAGCCCTGTCAGATTGTCCGATCAATGTCAAACACTGATCCAATTGTCAATTGTGGGACAGATTCTCGCGATATTGTGGGTGGGGGAATAGCTTGGGTTCAGATTTACAGATTCCCTCCCCAGTGCCCAAACCAAATCGCCATCACATCCATCACTACAGAGCCTGGTTTGTGGGATCTTCCCCTATAGTTTATCCGCAGAATCCAGCAAGGCCTCAAGAATGGATCCTGATCCATCTTAAGGCCGCCATTTTGATGAGCTTCCCGCTCTTTCAGGACGGAACCAATCGCAGTGGTTGGTCAGGGTGTACAGCGGATGTCAGGAGGGCGGGGTCAGGGGTCAGCTCACCGTGCCAAGGGCCTTTCTCTGCCGCCTATCCCGGTCAACCTGCTCCTTGATCTGCTCGAGCTGCTCATCCAGGCTCCTCACTCTCTCCTGAAACACAAGAGGGGCCCCCAGTGACGATGTGTCGCCAAACTCGCCCCCACCACCCCTGAAGGCCAAAGGCCGAGAACAACAGGCCCCAACCCTTCCCTCCCCCCTCACACGACGCGATCGCCCAGCTCTCTCTGTCTTGGAGATGCACCTTATCCCTCACATAAAGCATACCCTCCTCATGTCCCAAATGGTGTATATTTACCTTCTCACACCCAAGACAAGGCTCAGAGGGCCTTGTAAATTGAAGTGATAGGGCCGATATTTGGGATTATTACACCCTTACCATTGATATCTAAGGGTTAATGAAAGAAATTTGGGAAACACAACCCCAACCCTGCTGTGTTTATGGCTCCATCATTCCCCCATCTTTCCCCCCCATGCCCTCTTCTCCACTCATGCACCTCTCTGTCTGCCTCCCGTTTCTGACTCAGAGACAGCTCCTCCTGCAACTTCCGATTCTGGGTCTCCCTCTCCTCCTCCAAGCTGCTCAGTCTCTCAAGCCACTGAAACTCCAGCTCCTCGAAAATCTTCTGGGCCACCTCCAGGTCTTCGGCCTCCTGCACAGAAAGAGCCCGCGCATCAGAATGATCAGGTCACCAACTGTAGGACTAAACCTACAGACCCACACTCGGAGCACTGTGCACAGTTCCAGTCTCCGTATCCCTCAGTTAGACCCACACTCGGAGCACTGCGCACAGTTCCAGTCTCCGTATCCCTCAGTTAGACCCACACGCGGAGCAACGTGCACAGTTCCAGTCTCCGTATCCCTCAGTTAGACCCACACTCGGAGCACCGTGCACAGTTCCAGTTCCCGTATCCCTCAGTTAGACCCACACTCGGAGCACTGCGCACAGTTCCAGTCTCCTTATCCATCAGTTAGACCCATACTCGGAGCACCGTGCACAGTTCCAGTCTCCGTATCCCTCAGTTAGACCCACACTCGGAGCACCACGCACAGTCCCAGTCTCCATATCCCTCAGTTAGACCCACACTCGGAGCACGGTGCATAGTTCCAGTCTCCGTATCCCTCAGTTAGTCCCACACCCGGAGCACCATGCACAGTTCCAGTCTCCCTATCCCCTCAGTTAGACCCACACTTGGAGCACTGTGCACAGTTCCAGTCTCCGTATCCCTCAGTTAGACCCACACTCGGAGCGCCGTGCACAGTTCCAGTCTCCGTATCCCGTAGTTAGACCCACACTCGGAGCACTGTGCACAGTCCCAGTCTCCGTATCCCTCAGTTAGACCCACACTCGGAGCACCGTGCACAGTTCCAGTCTCCGTATCCCGTAGTTAGACCCACACTCGGAGCCCCGTGCACAGTCCCAGTCTCCGTATCCCGTAGTTAGACCCACACTGGGAGCACCGTGCACAGTCCCAGTCTCCGTATCCCTCAGTTAGACCCACACTCGGAGCACCGTGCACAGTCCCAGTCTCCGTATCCCTCAGTTAGACCCACACTCGGAGCACCGTGCACAGTCCCAGTCTCCGTATCCCTCAGTTAGACCTCCAGGTTGTGGGGCTGGGAGGGGGTGGAATGTGGGGGTTTCTGCCGGACGCAGTTTGTAGACGGCAGTGCCTGCTCACCTCCTGTGGCTGTTCCTTGGGCCCACACCTCGGCTGTTCCTCCGATGATCGCTCTGCCTCCCCGAAACTCCTCTGAGCAGCCTCCATTTTCCCCCGAGCGCTCTCCAGCTCTGCCCTGGCCTGGAAACGCAGAGGGACAGAGGCTGAGAGAGTGACCCTCCGAGGGGGCCGTGACCCTTCACCTCCAGGGTGACAGGTTTTCTTGCCTGCTCCCTGTGCCCCTTTGCTAACCCCTGGAGGTGAAAGTTTAAAGTTCGAGCCAGTGTCCATGGGATTGCAACCTGTTGCAGGAATGATGACGCACCCACCCAGCGTGCCAACCGCCAGGTACCGAGAGCTAAGGTACTCCCCGCGACAAGCCAAAACACACCCCAGGGAGTCTGAATGAAAGATCAGTGGAATCCTATGGCAAGAAAGCAGGCCCTTCAGCCCAACCTGTGCATGCCGACCAAGTCTCCCAAACTAAACCAGCCCCATTTGCCAGCATTTGGTCCATATCCCTCTAAACACATCCAAATGCCTTTTAAATGTAGTAACTGTACTAGAGCCCACCACTTCCTCTGGCAGCTCATTCCATTCACACCCCCTGCGTGAAAAAGTTACCCCTTGGGCCCTTTTAAATCCTCTCCCTCTCACCTTAAACCTGTTCCCCTCTAGTTTTAGACTCCCCCACCCTGAGGAATAGCCCCTGTCTGTTCCCCTTCTCCATGCTCCTCATGATTTTATAAACCACTACAAGGTCACCCCTCAGCCCCCGACGCTCCACGGAAAACAATCCCACATCAAACCCTCCATTCCCAGTAACGTCCTCTTGTGAAGACCCTCTAGCTGAATAGTATCTTTCCATAACTAGGTGACCAGAACTGCACACAGAATTCCAGAAGAGGCCCCACCAACGCCAACATGACGTCCCAACTCCTACACTCGAAGGTCCACGCGAGGAAGGAAAAACCTGGAAGCGGGAAGGTGTTAGGGAGAGCTCGGGGGGGGGTTGGGGATCGAAAGGGTGGAGGTCATTTACTCATTCTGTCACTGCACTGCTTTGTGAAGGAATAAGTTATCCCCAAGTTCCTCCCCAAGGATCCCTCCCGTTGCAAACTTCAAACAAACAGTTCCAGCGCAATCTCTGCTCAAGTAGCGACGTGAAACAGGGCGGTCAGGGAATCAGGAAGGGTCAGAGAATGTCAGCCTTTATTTCGAGGGGCTGGGCTACAAGAGTAGGGGAAGTCTTACTGTGACTGCTGGTGAGATCAAATCCGGAGACAATGGACTCAGAGTATGATCGTTGGACCGTTAATCCGGAGGCCTGGATACCATTCTCAGTGGGGGTGGGGTTGGCCGGGTTCGGATCTCACCACGGCAGATGGTGGAGTTAGGATCCAGTAAAATATCTGGAATTAAGAGTCTAATGGGTAGCCGTGATTCCGCTGTCGGAAAAGCCCACCCTGGTTCACTAATGTCCTTTGGGGGAGGGAACAGCCTTAAATGGTCTGACCTATATGTGACTCCAGACCCCCAGCAATGTGGTTGACACCAAACTGCCCTCTGGGCAATTAGGGATGGGCACTAAATGGGGTTTAGAAGAATTGGGGGGTGATCTCATTGAAACATGTTGGATTCTGAAGGGGCTTGACAAGGTAAATGCTGGGAGGATGTTACCCCGTCACTCGGAGGGGCTAGGACCAGGGGTTATCGTCTCAGAATAAAGGGGCACCAAATGTAAGACTGAGAGGAGGAGGAATTTCTTCTCTCGGGGGCTATCAGTCTTTAGTGCTCGTTGTCACAGAGAGCTGTTGAGGAGGAGGGAGCAGAGTCGAGATGCTTGATCAGTCCGGTAATGAAGGGAGGGGCAGGAAAAGTGGATGTGAGAGCTGTTGAAGCAGCCATGATCCTGTTGAATGGGGGAGCAGGCTTGAGGGGCCGAATGGCCAACTCCTTTTCCCATTTCTTATGCCCTTCAGCTGGCAGAGAAAGTTTCCATGCGATGCCCCCATCTCGTGATTCTCACAAGTTGGTCCTTGCTGACTACTAACGCGCTCAGGGCCGTTCAGCAAGTGACTGAGGGGCAGAATGGCCTCCTCCGATTCAACAGGCGTTGACAGGAAGGGGCAGGCAGACTCCACGCAGTCCACTCCGAGGGTGCCCAGGGAATACCTCTTCCATTCTGCGAAAGGCAAGAACGGCCGCTTGTGCCCCCGCAGAGAGTCAGCAAGCACAGAGCGGGCCGAACGGCCTCCCCCAGAGCAGCTACTTGGAGACTGGAGGCCAATGGAACTGGAAACGTTCATTCGGTGTCCAGCCTGGTGGCAATGTTGCAATACCTGGGTAGGCCACACGATGGCAGGACAGGACCAGCTTCCACTGGGTAGGGTAATAAAATGTGAGGCTGGATGAACACAGCAGGCCCAGCAGCATCTCAGCAGCACAAAAGCTGACGTTTCGGGCCTGGACCCTTCATCAGAGAGGGGGATGGGGTGAGGGTTCTGGAATAAATAGGGAGAGAGGGGGAGGCGGACCGAAGATGGAGAGTAAAGAAGATAGGTGGAGAGGAGAGTGTAGGTGGGGAGGTAGGGAGGGGATAGGTCAGTCCAGGGAAGACGGACAGGTCAAGGAGGTGGGATGAGGTTAGTAGGTAGCTGGGGGTGCGGCTTGGGGTGGGAGGAAGGGATGGGTGAGAGGAAGAACCGGTTAGGGAGACAGAGACAGGTTGGACTGGTTTTGGGATGCAGTGGGTGGGGGGGAAGAGCTGGGCTGGTTGTGTGGTGCAGTGGGGGGAGGGGACGAACTGGGCTGGTTTAGGGATGCAGTAGGGGAAGGGGAGATTTTGAAACTGGTGAAGTCCACATTGATACCATATGGCTGCAGGGTTCCCAGGCGGAATATGAGTTGCTGTTCCTGCAACCTTCGGGTGGCATCATTGTGGCACTGCAGGAGGCCCATGATGGACATGTCATCTAGAGAATGGGAGGGGGAGTGGAAATGGTTTGCGACTGGGAGGTGCAGTTGTTTGTTGCGAACCGAGCGGAGGTGTTCTGCAAAGCGGTCCCCAAGCCTCTGCTTGGTTTCCCCAATGTAGAGGAAGCCGCACCGGGTACAGTGGATGCAGTATACCACATTGGCAGATGTGCAGGTGAACCTCTGCTTAATGTGGAATGTCATCTTGGGGCCTGGGATGGGGGTGAGGGAGGAGGTGTGGGGACAAGTGTAGCATTTCCTGCGGTTGCAGGGGAAGGTGCCGGGTGTGGTGGGGTTGGAGGGCAGTGTGGAGCGAACAAGGGAGTCACGGAGAGAGTGGTCTCTCCGGAAAGCAGACAGGGGAGGGGATGGAAAAATGTCTTGGGTGGTGGGGTCGGATTGTAAATGGCGGAAGTGTTGGAGGATGATACGTTGTATCCGGAAGTTGGTGGGGTGGTGTGTGAGAACGAGGGGGATCCTCTTGGGGCGGTTGTGGCGGGGGCAGGGTGTGAGGGATGTGTCGCGGGAAATGCGGGAGACGCGGTCAAGGGCGTTCTCAATCACCGTGGGGGGAAAGTTGCGGTCCTTAAAGAACTTGGACATCTGGGATGTGCGGGAGTGGAATGTCTTATCGTGGGAGCAGATGCGGCGGAGGCGGAGGAATTGGGAATAGGGGATGGAATTTTTGCAGGAGGGTGGGTGGGAGGAGATGTATTCTAGGTAGCTGTGGGAGTCGGTGGGCTTGAAATGGACATCAGTTACAAGCTGGTTGCCTGAGATGGAGACTGAGAGGTCCAGGAAGGTGAGGGATGTGCTGGAGATGGCCCAGGTGAACTGAAGGTTGGGGTGGAAGGTGTTGGTGAAGTGGATGAACTGTTCGAGCTCCTCTGGGGAGCAAGAGGTGGCGCCGATACAGCATCAATGTACCGGAGGAAGAGGTGGGGTTTGGGGCCTGTGTAGGTGCGGAAGAGGGACTGTTCCACGTAACCTACAAAGAGGCAGGCTTGGCTTGGGCCCATGCGGGTGCCCATGGCCACCCCCTTAGTCTGTAGGAAGTGGGAGGTGTCAAAAGAGAAGTTGTTGAGTGTGAGGACGAGTTCAGCTAGGTGGCTGAGAGTGTCGGTGGAGGGGGACTGGTCGGGCCTGCGGGACAGGAAGAAGCGGAGGGCCCCATCCCAGGCCCCAAGATGACATTCCACATTAAGCAGAGGTTCACCTGCACATCTGCCAATGCGGTATACTGCATCCACTGTACCCGGTGCGGCTTCCTCTACATTGGGGAAACCAAGCGGAGGCTTGGGGACCGCTTTGCAGAACACCTCCGCTCAGTTCGCAATAAACAACTGCACCTCCCAGTCGCAAACCATTTCCACTCCCCCTCCCATTCTTTAGATGACATGTCCATCATGGGCCTCCTGCAGTGCCACAATGATGCCACCCGAAGGTTGCAGGAACAGCAACTCATATTCCGCCTGGGAACCCTGCAGCCATATGGTATCAATGTGGACTTCACCAGCTTTCAAAATCTCCCCTTCCCCGACTGCATCCCTAAACCAGCCCAGTTCGTCCCCTCCCCCCACTGCACCACACAACCAGCCCAGCTCTTCCCCTCCACCCACTGCATCCCAAAACCAGTCCAACCTGTCCCTGCCTCCCTAACCGGTTCTTCCTCTCACCCATCCCTTCCTCCCACCCCTAGCCGCACCCCCAGCTACCTACTAACCTCATCCCACCTCCTTGACCTGTCCATCTTCCCTGGACTGACCTATCCCCTCCCTACCTCCCCACCTATACTCTCCTCTCCACTTATCTTCTTTACTCTCCATCTTCGGTCCGCCTCCCCCTCTCTCCCTATTTATTCCAGTTCCCTCCCCCCATCCCCCTCTCTGATGAAGGGTCTAGGCCCGAAACGTCAGCTTTTGTGCTCCTGAGATGCTGCTTGGCCTGCTGTGTTCATCCAGCCTCACATTTTATTATCTTGGAATCTCCAGCATCTGCAGTTCCCATTATCTCCACTGGGTAGGGAGTCACTCTGCAGCAGGAAGGGCAACAACATCCCCAGGGCCTGGCAAAAACTACTTCCTCAAAGCGCCCTGATAGGAATTCACCATCCGGAATGTTCCGAAAGATAGCAAACCCATCCTGAGGGTTTTGCAATGACAAAATACACAACACATCCATGTCCCCCCATCAAACACCCCCAGGACAGGGACAACACGGGGTTAGGTACAAGGTAAAGCTCCCTCTACACTATCCCCCCATCAAACACTCCCAGGTCAGGGACAGCACGGGGTTAGGTACAAGGTAAAGCTCCCTCTACACTATCCCCCCATCAAACACTCCCAGGTCAGGGACAGCACGGGGTTAGGTACAAGGTAAAGCTCCCTCTACACTATCCCCCCATCAAACACTCCCAGGACAGGGACAGCATGGGGTTAGATGCCGAGTAAAGCTCCTTCTACACTGTCCCCCATCAAACACTCCCAGGACAGGGACAGCATGGGGTTAGATGCAGAGTAAAGCTCCTTCTACACTGTCCCCCATCAAACACTCCCAGGACAGGGACAGCACAGGGTTAGGTACAAGGTAAAGCTCCCTCTACACTATCCCCCATCAAACACTCCCAGGACAGGGACAGCATGGGGTTAGATGCAGAGTAAAGCTCCTTCTACACTGTCCCCCATCAAACACTCCCAGGACAGGGACAGCACAGGGTTAGGTACAAGGTAAAGCTCCCTCTACACTATCCCCCCATCAAACACTCCCAGGACAGGGACAGCATGGGGTTAGATGCAGAGTAAAGCTCCTTCTACACTGTCCCCCATCAAACACTCCCAGGACAGGGACAGCATGGGGTTAGATGCAGAGTAAAGCTCCCTCTACACTATCCCCCCATCAAACACTCCCAGGACAGGGACAGCATGGGGTTAGATGCAGAGTAAAGCTCCTTCTACACTGTCCCCCATCAAACACTCCCAGGACAGGGACAGCATGGGGTTAGATGCAGAGTAAAGCTCCCTCTACACTATCCCCCCATCAAACACTCCCAGGACAGGGACAGCATGGGGTTAGATGCAGAGTAAAGCTCCCTCTACAGTGTACTCCATCAAACACTCCCAGCACCATGATTCATGAAGGGCTGAGGGAAGGAAAGGGAAATGAAGCTCCTGTTGTTGAATAGCCCTACCTTGTCTTTCTCAGATAGCAGGGTCCAGTCGAGTCCTGCAATGCAGGAACAAAGCTCCTCTTGAAACCGCTGCTCTCTCTCTAACTCCCTCCGTTGAGCTTCAAGTTCACCCTGGATCAGAGCCAACTCCATCTGTCCCTGAGGGAACAACATCTTTAAACTCCTGGACAAAAACTCAGCATCAGGCTATGGCTACCCGCCCCCTCAAAACCATTTCTGCACACACCAGGCTCCTGTTCCCGATCCCAGTAAAACACCCTCTTCGGAGGGTCAGTGCTGAGGGAGTGGGCAATGTCGGAGGGTCAGTGCTGAGGGAGCCCCACACTGTCGGAGGGTCAGTGCTGAGGGAGCCCCACACTGTCGGAGGGTCAGTGCTGAGGGAGTGGGCACTGTCGGACGGTCAGTGCTGAGGGAGAGCCGCACTGTCGGAGGGTCAGTGCTGAGGGAGCCCGCACTGTCGGAGGGTCAGTGCTGAGGGAGCCCGCACTGTCGGAGGGTCAGTGCTGAGGGAGTGGGCACTGTCAGTGGGTCAGTGCTGAGGGAGCGGGCACTGTCAGAGGGTCAGTGCTGAGGGAGCCCCGCACTCTCAGAGGGTCAGTGCTGAGGGAGCCCCGCACTGTCGGAGGGTCAGTGCTGAGGGATCCCCGCACTGTCGGAGGGTCAGTGCTGAGAGAGTGGGCACTGTCGGAGGGTCAGTGCTGAGGGAGTGCGCACTGTCGGACGGTCAGTGCTGAGGGAACGCTGCACTGTCAGAGGGTCAGTGTTGAGGGAGCCCACACTGTCGGAGGGTCAGTGCTGAGGGAGCCTGCACTGTCGGAGGGTCAGTGCTGAGGGAGCCTGCACTGTCAGTGGGTCAGTGCTGAGGGAGCGGGCACTGTCAGAGGGTCAGTGCTGAGGGAGCCCCGCACTGTTGGAGGGTCAGTGCTGAGAGAGTGGGCAATGTCGGAGGGTCAGTGCTGAGAGAGTGGGCACTGTGGGAGGGTCAGTGCTGAGGGAGCGGCGCACTGTCGGAGGGTCAGCGCTGAGGGAGTGGGCAATGTCGGAGGGTCAGTGCTGAGGGTGCCCTGCACTGTGGGAGGGTCAGTGCTGAGGGAGCCCCACACTGTCGGAGGGTCAGTGCTGAGGGAGTGGGCACTGTCGGAGGGTCAGCGCTGAGGGAGTGGGCAATGTCGGAGGGTCAGTGCTGAGGGAGTGGGCACTGTCAGTGGGTCAGTGGTGAGGGAGTGGGCACTGTCAGTGGGTCAGTGCTGAGGGAGCGAGCACTGTGGGAGGGTCAGTGCTGAGGGAGCGGCGCACTGTCGGAGGGTCAGCGCTGAGGGAGTGGGCAATGTCGGAGGGTCAGTGCTGAGGCTGCCCTGCACTGTGGGAGGGTCAGTGCTGAGGGAGCCCCACACTGTCGGAGGGTCAGTGCTGAGGGAGTGGGCACTGTCGGAGGGTCAGCGCTGAGGGAGTGGGCAATGTCGGAGGGTCAGTGCTGAGGGAGTGGGCACTGTCAGAGGGTCAGTGCTGAGGGAGCCCCGCACTGTCGGAGGGTCAGTGCTGAGGGAGCCCCGCACTGTCGGAGGGTCAGTGCTGAGGGAGCCCCGCACTGTCGGAGGGTCAGTGCTGAGGGAGCCCCGCACTGTCGGAGGGTCTGTGCTGAGGGAGCGGGCACTGTCGGAGGGTCAGTGCTGAGGGAGCCCCGCGTTGTCGGAGGGTCAGTGCTGAGGGAGCCCCGCACTGTCGGAGGGTCAGTGCTGAGGGAGCGCCGCACTGTTGGAGGGTCAGTGCTGAGGGAGCGCTGCACTATCGGAGGGTCAGTGCTGAGGGAGCGCCGCACTGTCGGAGGGTCAGTGCTGAGGGAGCGCCGCCCTGTCGGAGGGTCAGTGCTGAGGGAGCGCCGCCCTGTCGGAGGGTCAGTGCTGAGGGAGCGGGCACTGTCAGAGGGTCAGTGCTGTGGGAGCGGGCACTGTCAGAGGGTCAGTGCTGAGGGAGCGGGCACTGTCAGAGGGTCAGTGCTGAGGGAGTGGGCACTGTCGGAGGGTCAGTGCTGAGGGAGCGGGCACTGTCACAGGGTCAGTGCTGAGGGAGCGCCGCCCTGTCGGAGGGTCAGTGCTGAGGGAGCGCCGCCCTGTCGGAGGGTCAGTGCTGAGGGAGCGGGCACTGTCGGAGGGTCAGTGCTGTGGGAGCGGGCCCTGTCGGAGGGTCAGTGCTGAGGGAGCGGGCACTGTCGGAGGGTCAGTGCTGAGGGAGCGGGCACTGTCAGAGGTTCAGTGCTGAGGGAGCGGGCACTGTCAGAGGGTCAGTGCTGAGGGAGCCCCGCACTGTCGGAGGGTCAGTGCTGAGGGAGCGCCGCCCTGTCGGAGGGTCAGTGCTGAGGGAGCACGATTGAGAATCTCGGAAAAAAAATAAGTGCAGCAAGATCCCGGAAAAGTTGACAGCATTCTATTTCTGGGTTTGTCGCAGATTATCGTGTCTGAATGGCCTTTCTCTTCCTATGAAACAGGTTGAAGAAGGGAGTCGGGCTGAATGTCCGCCTGCCAGTCATGTGTTTGCCCTGCTGTATCTTGGTTCCTGAATGCTGTACCAGGGCCTGGGTACGATGGTAATGACCTGCTCCACTTGCCCCATGTACCTCTGGGTCCATCCCTTCATGCTCCAGTTCGAAGTCAGTGAGACAGGGGCTCGGTACAGAGACCTGGGATCCTGCCTTGAGCTGTTCCAAGTCTGTCCAGCTTCTCTGACGACCTGAGATGGATGGTTTCTACAGGCAGGACAGACAGGGCCTCGTCAGGCTAACGCGAGAGATTTCAGATGATGCTGAGCCATCCTTTCAAAAATCATTCCATATCCTCTCCGCCTCCATTTCCCACATTCCCACCTCGAGTCCCACACTATCAACCATTGACCAGGAACTCAACTGGGACCCACCACATAAACGCAGCGAGTAACTCCCCTCCCGACTCCCCGCAAAGCCTGTCCCACCATCCCCAAGGCACAAGTCAGGAGTGGGATGGAATACTCCCCACTTGCCCCTGGATGGGGGCAGCCCCAACAAGAAACTCGACACCATCCAGGACAGAGCGGCCCCCACTCGATTGGCCCCACATCCACAAACATCCCACTCCCTCCCCCCACCGACGCTCAGTCGCAGCAGTGTGTACCATCGACAAGATGCTCTGCAGAGATTCACCAAAGATCCTCAGGCAGCACCTTCCAAACCCATGACCCACTTCCATCGGGAAGGACAAGGGGCAGCAGATACATGGGAACACCAGCCCCCTGCAAGTCCCCCTCCACTCCCCATCCTGACTTGGGAATATATCGCCGTTCCTTCAGTGTCGCTGGGGGGTAATCTATCGACACAGACAGTGGGAGTGAACGCCTGAGCAGTACCTGAGCCAATGTGGCGAATGACACACTCGATGTGTCCTCAATGTCAGGAGCCATGTCCTTCAGAATTCCCCCGTCAGCCACATTTTCAGGGCTGCATCGACGTGGAGCTGTTACAGAGTCCTTGGGCACACCCTGCCCCACGACGCCCTTCTCCTCCTCATTCCACACTCCTCTGGCCAAGTCGATCATGCTCTACCTTTGGAAGTGATGGGCTCGAACTCCGATGCTCCCAGTGATTGGCTGCCTGCAAACACAACAGGAACAACAGTCGGTAATTATTGTCCCACACACCACATCCACCGCCATCAGGCACTCCTCACAGCACCTCACTCACCCTCCGACAGTGCCCGCTCCCTCAGCACTGACCCTCCGACAGTGCCCGCTCCCTCAGCACTGACCCTCCGACAGTGCGGCGTTCCCTCAGCACTGACCCTCCGACATTGCCGCTCCCTCAGCACTGACCCTCCGACAGTGCCGCGTTCCCTCAGCACTGACCCTCCGACAGTGCCCGCTCCCTCAACACTGACCCTCCGACAGTGCCCGCTCCCTCAGCACTGACCCTCGGACAGTGCGGCGCTCCCTCAGCACTGACCCTCGGACAGTGTGGCGCTCCCTCAGCACTGACCCTCCGACAGTGCGGCGCTCCCTCAGCACTGACCCTCCGACAGTGCAGCACTCCCTCAGCACTGACTCTCCGACAGTGCCCGCTCCCTCAGCACTGACCCTCCGACAGTGCCCATTCCCTCAGCACTGACCCTCCGACAGTGCGGTGACCCTCAGCACTGACCCTCCGACAGTGCAGCACTCCCTCAGCACTGACTCTCCGACAGTGCCCGCTCCCTCAGCACTGACCCTCCGACAGTGCCCATTCCCTCAGCACTGACTCTCCGACAGTGCCCATTCCCTCAGCACTGACTCTCCGACAGTGTGGCGCACCCCCAGCACTGACCGTCTGACAGTCCCCACTTCCACAGCACTGACCCTCCAACTGTGCTCTCCCATCTCCAACCCCTTCTCCTCCAGACCCTGCACTCCTTCCCGAACTCCATCCCCTCCTCCTACAGCACCTACACCCCTCCCCAATCTCCGTCCACTCCTTCTCCAACTCATAGACCCCTCCCCCATCACAATCCCATCCACCTCCAGCCCCTAAAACCCCTTCCCCATCCCTGTCCCCTGCTCCCCCAGCCTCTTCTCACTTCCCCATCTCCACTCCCTCAGCACTGACCCTCCGACAGTGCGGCGCTCCCTCAGCACTGACACTCCGACAGTGCCCTCTCCCTCAGCACTGACCCTCCGACAGTGCCTGCTCCCTCAGCACTGACCCTCCGACAGTGCCCACTCCCTCAGCACTGACCCTCCGACAGTGCCTGCTCCCTCAGCACTGACCCTCCGACAGTGCGGCGCTCCCACAGCACTGACCCTCCGACAGTGCGGCGCTCCCTCAGCACTGACCGTCCGACAGTTCTCCTCCATCTCCAACCCCTCCTCCTCCAGACCCTACACTCCTCACCCATCTCCAACTCCTCCTCCAACCCCTACGCTCCTTCCCTTCCTCCTACAGCGCCTACGCCCCTCCCCCATATCCGCCCACTCCTTCTCCAACTCATAGACCCCTCCCCCATCACCATCCCCTCCACCTCCAGCCCCTACACCGCTTCCACATCCCTGTCCCTGTCCCCTCCTCCCCCAGCCCCTACTCACTTCCCCATCTCCACTCCCTCAGCACTGACCCTCTGACAGTGTCTGCTCCCTCAGTATTGACCCTCCAACAGTGCAACGCTCCCTCAGCACTGACCCTCCAACAGTGCCCGCTCCCTCAGCACTGACCCTCCGACAGTGCGCACTCCCTCAGCACTGACCCTCCGACAGTGCCCACTCCCTCAGCACTGACCCTCCGACAGTGCGCACTCCCTCAGCACTGACCCTCCGACAATGCCCACTCCCTCAGCACTGACCCTCCGACAGTGCCCGCTCCCTCAGCACTGACCCTCCGACAGTGCGGCGTTCCCTCAGCACTGACCCTCCGACAGTGCCGCTCCCTCAGCACTGACCCTCCGACAGTGCGGCGCTCCCTCAGCACTGACCCTCCGACAGTGCCGCTCCCTCAGCACTGACCCTCCGACAGTGCCGCTCCCTCAGCACTGACCCTCCAACAGTGCCCGCTCCCTCAGTACTGACCCTCCGACAGTGCCCACTCCCTCAGCACTGACCATCCGACAGTGCCCGCTCCCTCAGCACTGACCCTCCGACAGTGCCCGCTCCCTCAGCACTGACCCTCCGACAGTGCGCACTCCCTCAGCACTGACCCTCCGACAGTGCCCACTCCCTCAGCACTGACCCTCCGACAGTGCGCACTCCCTCAGCACTGACCCTCCGACAATGCCCACTCCCTCAGCACTGACCCTCCGACAGTGCCCGCTCCCTCAGCACTGACCCTCCGACAGTGCGGCGTTCCCTCAGCACTGACCCTCCGACAGTGCCGCTCCCTCAGCACTGACCCTCCGACAGTGCGGCGCTCCCTCAGCACTGACCCTCCGACAGTGCCGCTCCCTCAGCACTGACCCTCCGACAGTGCCGCTCCCTCAGCACTGACCCTCCAACAGTGCCCGCTCCCTCAGTACTGACCCTCCGACAGTGCGGCGCTCCCTCAGCACTGACCCTCCGACAGTGCGGTGACCCTCAGCACTGACCCTCCGACAGTGCAGCACTCCCTCAGCACTGACCCTCCGACAGTGCCCGCTCCCTCAGCACTGACCCTCCGACAGTGCCCACTGCCTCAGCACTGACCCTCCGACAGTGCCCACTTCCTCAGCACTGACCCTCCGACAGTGCCCACTTCCTCAGCACTGACCCTCCGACAGTGCCCACTCCCTTAGCACTGACCCTCCGACAGTGCCCGGTCCCTCAGCACTGAGCCTCCGACAGTGCCCACTCCCTCAGCACTGACCCTCCGACAGTGCCCGCTCCCTTAGCACTGACCCTCCGACAGTGCCCGGTCCCTCAGCACTGACCCTCCGACAGTGCCCACTCCCTCAGCACTGACCCTCCGACAGTGCCCGCTCCCTTAGCACTGACCCTCCGACAGTGCCCGGTCCCTCAGCACTGACCCTCCGACAGTGCCCGCTCCCTCAGCACTGATCCACCGACAGGAACAAATGTGGGGGAGCAACATCTATGTCTGTCCTCGAATGGGCACGATGAAGTCTCTCAGCAGGAGGCTGTGATCCTGTGTCTCTCTTTTACAAAACCAATGATATTTCGGTCAGAGAGACGACAGCAACACACCCTCCCTGAACGATTCCCCCCACTTGTCATGCTTTGAATTGCAAATAACAGTTTCCATTTCCTCTTTCCGATGTTCTGATGTCGTCAGTTCTGCTCCTGTACACGCTTCTCCTTTTACAAAGGTCTGCAGGGAAATGCGACTACATGAAGCATCACGCAACTGAAAGCAAGTTCCCTTTGGCAGCAGGATTTCGGATTCGCCCTGAATCTCGATCACTCCTCGCCCCCTCTTACTGACTCACACTCACACACAGCTCCCTTTTCAACTGTCCCCCTCCTTCGGCCCCTACACCCCACCCCCATCGCAAACTCCTCCTCCTCCAATCCTACACCCCACCCCCATCTCCAACCCGTCCGCAAACTCCAACCCCTCCTCCTCCAGCCCCTTCACCCCACCCCCATCCCCAACCCCTCCCCCATGTCCAACCCCTCCTCCAACTCCAACCCCTCCTCCTCCAGCCCTTTCACCCCACCCCCATCCCCAAACCCTCCTCCATCTCCAACCCCTCCTCCAACTCCAACCCCTCCTCCTCCAGCCCCTACACCCCACCCCCAACTCCAACCCCTCCTCCATCACCAACCCCTCCTCCTCCAGCCCCCTCACCCCACCCCATCCCCAACCCCTCCTCCATCTCCAACCCCTCCTCCATCTCCAACCCCTACACCCCACCCCCATCTCCAACCCCTCCTCCATCTCCAACCCCTCCTCCTCCAGCCCCTTCACCCCAACCCCATCTCCAACCCCTCCTCCATCTCCAACCCCTCCTCCTCCAGCCCCTTCACCCCAACCCCATCTCCAAACCATCCTCCTCCAACCCCTACACTCATCCCCCATCTCCAACCCCTCCTCCTCCAACCCCTACACTCATCCCCCATCTCCAACCCCTCCTCCTGCAGCCCCTACACCCCTCACCCATCTCCATCCCCTCCTCCTCCAGCTCCTACACCCTTCCCCATCTCCATCCCCTCCTCCTCCAGCCCCTACAGCCTTCCCCATCTCCGTCCCCTCCTCCCACAGCCCCTACAACCCCTCCACTCCTCCTTATCACCTGCATCTGCGTCCAGTCCTTATGGTCCGAATTTACTGGAGACAGTTTGCTTTCCCTGCGAGGCACTCGAGAGGTGTTTTGTTGTGTGGGTGATACATGAATGCAAGATGTTTGCTCGGAAGATGGCAATGAAGATCGATGCCCGGGGTTGGGGGGGAACATCATTTCCTGGCTGAGAATGCTTGTATTGACAGGGGGCTAGCGATCCAGGAGACATTAGATAAAAATTCAACGTGAAATGACATTGGGCTGATGGAGACGGTGTCATCAATCTCAGGATTATTGTATACCATTGCCTGGTTCACTGATGGGGAGACAAAACTGCCAACCTTACCTGGTCTGGGCCTACATGTGACTCCAGGCCCACCGCAATGTGGCTGACTCTTAATTGCCCCCGGCATTAGAGACGGGCTATAAACGTGGGCCCAGCCAGTGATGTCCAGATCCCAGCCTTAAACTAAAAACTGTCGGAGGGTCAGCACTGAGGGAGTGGGCACTGTCGGAGGGTCAGCACTGAGGGAGCGCCGCTCTGTCGGAGGGTCAGCACTGAGGGAGCGCCGCACTGTCGGAGGGTCAGTGCTGAGGGAGCGCCGCGCTGTCGGAGGGTCAGTGCTGAGGGAGCGCCGCTCTGCCGGAGGGTCAGTGCTGAGGGAGCGCCGCACTGTCGGAGGGTCAGTGCTGAGGGAGCGCCGCACTGTCGGAGGGTCAGTGCTGAGGGAGTGGGCACTGTCGGAGGGTCAATGCTGAGGGAGCGCCGCACTGTCGGAGGGTCAGTGCTGAGGGAGCGCCGCACTGTCGGAGGGTCAGTGCTGAGGGAGTGGGCACTGTCGGAGGGTCAGTGCTGAGGGAGTGGGCACTGTCGGAGGGTCAGTGCTGAGGGAGCGCCGCGCTGTCGGAGGGTCAGTGCTGAGGGAGCACCGCGCTGTCGGAGGGTCAGTGCTGAGGGAGCACCGCTCTGTCGGAGGGTCAGCGCTGAGGGAGCACCGCGCTGTCGGAGGGTCAGCGCTGAGGGAGTGCCGCACTGTCGGAGGATCAGTGCTGAGGGAGCACCGCGCTGTCGGAGGATCAGTGCTAAGGAGGGAGGGGGTGAAGTTGCCTCGAGCTGCTGCAGTAAAGATGTGATGAGCTGATGATGCAGTGAGAGGTGTCAGTGAGAGCGATTACAATCTCTCTCTCTCTCTGTGAAACCTGATCTTGTCTTGTGACTCAATCAACCTGTTTAACGAGATTTCCATCACTGATTAACGCAGAACTGTTTAAAGGGGCTATGGTTTTACAGTGAGATGTGGGGCTAATGCCATTCAGCCTGTTGATTCTATCCCAGAGCTGCCCTGTCCTTCTTGCCTACAGCTCGCACAGCAACAAAGCGACATTTTTAATCAATTTGTAATTTTAAGCTGTCCAGTCCTAACGCTAACCTTTATCCATTCCTGTGCTTCCTCAGTTGGGACCATCGGTAAATATTAGATACACCCCAGAGACCAGGGTGTGTTTGGCCATTCTGGTTTCTGGAATTCTCTTTTGGGAAGAGCTGACTCAGTGTGTGCAGGGAATTAAAATGTACGACAGTGACACACTGGCATCCACAGACTGAGGGAAAGGGACGGGCAGATCAGGGCGGGCACTGGAGCTATGCCAGGCAAACTGACTCATCCTCACAGGCTGAGTGGCTCAGTGGTTAGCACTGCAGCCTCACAGCTCCAGGGACGCGGGTTCGATTCCAACCTCGGGCGACTGTGCTAACACAGGCGTTCTGTCGGAGGGTCAGCGCTGAGGGAGCGGGCACTGTCGGAGGGTCAGTGCTGAGGGAGTGGGCACTGTCGGAGGGTCAGTGCTGAGGGAGTGGGCACTGTCGGAGGGTCAGCGCTGAGGGAGCAGGCACTGTGGGAGGGTCAGTGCTGAGGGAGCGGGCACTGTCGGAGGGTCAGTGCTGAGGGAGCGGGCATTGTCGGAGGGTCAGTGCTGAGGGAGCGGGCATTGTCGGAGGGTCAGTGCTGAGGGAGTGGGCACTGTCAGAGGGTCAGTGCTGAGGGAGCGGGCACTGCCGGAGTGTCAGTGCTGAGGGAGTGGGCACTGTCGGAGGGTCAGCGCTGAGGGAGCGCCGCACTGTCGGAGGGTCAGTGCTGAGGGAGTGGGCACTTTTGGAGCACATTAGGGTCTCTGGATCATTAATGCGGTGATAATCCAACTCTGTCCTCGGGGCATTTCATGTTGGACAGTGTAGAAGGAGCTTCACTCTGTATCTAACCCCATGCTATCCCTTTCCTGGGAGTGTTTGATGGGGGGGACAGTGTAGAGGGAGCTTTACTATGCATCTAACCCCATGCTGTCCCTGACCCGGGTATGTTTGATGGGGGGCAGTGTAGAGGGAGCTTTACTCTGTATCTAATACCGTGCTGTCCCTGCCTGGGAGTGTTTGATGGGGGACAGTGTAGAGAGAGCTTTACTCTGTATCTAACCCCGCCCCGCATTGTGGAGCTGGACAAACAACAGGCCATTCAGCCCCTCCCCTCCACGCGGAAGGATAGCACAGCAGCTCGCTCTGACAATCAGTGAGGTGATGGTTAAAGTGCCCACACACACTCAGTTAAACCACACGACCCCGTCACCTTTTCTACAGCAAGAACAGGGCGAGCACACTGATGTAAAAGCAAACAACGGATGAAGTGACATTTGTGGGAGAGAGTTCTGAAGATTTCCCAGGCATTCCTGTTTGGGAAATGCTTCCCCATCTCACTGCTAACAGGACAAATTTGTAAAATCTCTCTGCATCCTAGAGTCCCTGACCAGGGGAAATAGTCTCTCAGCAAATACCCTTCCGATTGTTTGAATTGATCACAAATATTTGTTGTAAAGTTGGAGTTTGTGTATCAATGAACAGCTTGGTTTGAAATGCAAATTTTTTTTTGATATGAGGGGAACAATGTTATCGCTGTTTGTGTTTGAAACCTCTCTGTCTGTCACTGTCATCTCCTTTCGCTAGAGGCAAACACAGAGCAGCCAGCTTTTTAATCAACAATGAAAAGAGCCAGGACTGAGCTCACCTCCAGCTCACTTAAACAGGCCGTGAAAGGCACAGCTATCCATGTGGCCCACTGACACAGTACTGGCTCGCTCCCGAACCAATGCCCAAGTGAATCCAACACTCCCAACCTCTCTCTACTGAGCACTCAATTATGAAGCAATCCCCGCGCCGACAGCACGGCACTCTCTCAGCACTGACCCTCCGACTGTGCCCGCTCTCTCAGCACTGACCCTCCAACAGTGCCCACTCCCTCAGCACTGACCCTCCGACAGTGCCCACTCCCTCAGCACTGACCCTCCGAGTGCCCACTCCCTCAGCACTGACCCTCTGACAGTGCCCCCCTCAGCACTGACCCTCCGACAGTGCCCACTCCCTCATCGCTGACCCTCCGACAGTGCCCGCTCCCTCAGCACTGACCCTCCGACAGTGCCCGCACCCTCAGCACTGACCCTCCGACAGCAAGGCGCTCCCTCAGCACTGACCCTCCGACAGTGCCCGCTCCCTCAGCACTGACCGTCTGACAGTGCCCGCTCCCTCAGCACTGACCCTCCGACAGTGCGGCACTCCCTCAGCACTGACCCTCCGACAGTGCCCGCTCCCTCAGCACTGACCCTCCGACAGTGCGGCACTCCCTCAGCACTGACCCTCCGACAGTGCCCACTCCCTCAGCACTGACCCTCTGACGGAGCCCACTCCCTCAGCACTGACCCTCCGACAGTGCCCACTCCCTCAGCACTGGCCCTCCGACAGTGCCCACTCCCTCAGCACTGACCCTCCGACAGTGCCCACTCCCTCAGCACTGACCCTCTGATGGTGTGAGACAGAGAATGAGTATGTATGACAGAGAGAGAGACAGTGAATGAGACACAGAGAGAGAGTGAGTGTGAGAGGGAGGCTGACAGAGAGAGACACCATGGGAATTGCAGATACTGAAGAATCCGAGATAATAAAGTGTGAGGCTGGATGAACACAGCAGGCCAAGCAGCATCTCAGGAGCACAAAAGCTGATGTTTTGGGCCTAGACCCTTCATCAGAAAAGGGGGATGGGGAGGGGGTTCTGGAATAAATAGGGAGAGAGGGGGAGGCGGACCGAAGGTGGATAGAGGAGAAGATAGGTGGAGAGGAGAGTATAGGTGGGGACGTAGGGATGGGATAGGCCAGTCCGGGGAGGACGGACAGGTCAAGGGGGCGGGATGAGGTTGGTAGGTCAGAGAATGGGGTGTCTGAGAGAGAGGGAGTGACTGTGACAGGATGAAAGTGACAGAGATATGAATACGTTCGAGGGTGATACAGAGAAGGTGGGTGTGTGAATGAGAGTAATGTTGGGGGGATTGGTTTGAGGATGATAATAAAAATGGTGAAAGTACTCAGAGAAGGAGATAAAATGTGAGCATAACGGACGGAGAAATTGTGTGGGAGAGTGACGGGGGAGAGTGGGAGTGTGTGACAGACGGAGAGTGTATGTGTGTCCGTTTGTGTGTGAGAGAGAGAAAGTGAGCAGGAGAGAGAGAGAGAGTGTGTGTGTGTGAGTGTGTGTGTGTGTATGTGTGTGTCTGTGTGTCTGTGTGTGTGTGGGAGAATGTGTGCATCTGAGAGAGTGTGTGTGAGAGAGAGAGAGTGTGTGTGTGTGTGGGAGAATGTGTGCATCTGAGAGAGTGTGTGTGAGTGTGAGAGAGTGTGTGAGAGTGTGTAAGACAGTGAGTGTGTGCGTGTGTGTGAAAGAGAGGGTGTGTATCAGAGAGTGTGTGTGAGAGTGTGTGTGTGAGAGTGTGTGTGTGAGAGTGAGTGTGAGAGAGATTGAGTGTGAGAGAGAGTGTGTGAGAGTGAGTGACTGTGAGAGAATGACTAGGAGAGAGTGAGTGTGAGAGAGAGTCAGTGTGAGAGCGTGAGTGCGTAAGAGAGTGAGTGTGAGAGAGTGTGTGGTGATGTGAGAGCGTGAGTGTGAGAGAGAGTGAGTGTGAGAGAGTGTGTGAGAAAGAGTGAGTGTGAGAGAGAGTGACTGTGAGAGAGTGAGTGTGGTGAGTGTGAGAGCGTGTGAGAGAGCGTGAGTGTGAGAGAGAGTGTGAGAGAGAGTGAGTGTGAGAAAGAGTGTGAAAGAGTGAGTGTGAGAGAGACTGTGAGAGAGGGTGAGTGAGAGAGAGTGACTGTGAGAGAGTGATTGTGAGAGTGAGTGTGAGAGAGAGTGAGTGTGAGTATGAGAGCGTGAGTGTGAGAGTATGAGAGAGAGTGAGTGTGAGAAAGAGTGAGAGAGCGTGAGTGTGAGAGAGCGTGTGTGTGAGAGAATGACTGAGACAGTGAGTGTGAGAGAGAGTGAGTGTGAGAGAGTGAGAGAGTGTGTGAAAAAGAGTGTGAATGAGTGACCATGAGAGTGCTTGAGTGTAAGAGAGGTGAGTGTGAGAGTGTGAGTATGAGAGAGCGTGAGTGTGAGAGAGAGTAAGAGAGAGTGAGTGTGAGAAAGAGTGTGAGAGCGTGCGTGTGAGAGAATGACTGTGAGACAGTGAGAGAGGAAATATGAGAGAGTGAGTGTGAGAGAGTGAGAGGGTGAGAGTGAAAAAGAGTGAGTATGAAAGAGTGACTGTAAGAGAGAGTGTGAGAGAGTGAGTGAGAAAGAGTGTGTGTGGGAGAGAGTGAGCGTGAGAGAGTGAGTGAGTGTGAGTGAGTGAGTGTGAGTGAGAGAGTGTGAGTGAGAGAGTGTGAGAGCGAGAGTGAGAGCGCGAGAGTGAGTGTGAGTGAGAGAGTGAATGTGAGAGAGCGAGAGTGAGTGTGAGAGAGAGTGAGTGTGAAAGTGAGGGTAACAGGGACAAGGTGCTCCATTTGCGGCAGCGTCCTGAGCAGCTGGCAGCAGTGAATTTTCTGCGGGAGGGCACATAATGAGCGGGTCCACCCCTTTAAGACGTTTCGAGCTGAAACGTTGAACCAAGAGCAGCAGGGAATCGTTTTACCTTGTGACCTGTAACAGAAAGAACGATTGCCGTGGGTCGCTGGCTCACTGAGTTCTCCCTCTGGGCGAACCAAATCCCTCCTGTCGTGATCGTCGTTCCTTCTCCTCGCTTCGGGATCTTCTTCTGTGCCCTGTCCTTCTGGTGAATTTCTGATCTCTGCCTCTCGTTTGTATCGGCTCAATTTCAGGGCGTCACTGACTTGGGGATTTCAGAGATGCTGGGGTTGAGTGAGACTCAGAGTCCCTCCCTCCCTCTCTCTCTCTCTCTCTGTGTGTTTGTGAATTCATCCCAAAGTGCATGAACAACTGGTTCAGTGGAACTAGCTGGTTTAGCAAGACTGCCAGCTGCTTGTCAAGAACTGTTTTCAGGCAAAATACTGAGAGAAAAACAACAGGAGACAGAGCAGGGAAACAGAGAGAGAGGTGGAGGCGGGAGGGAGCCTGGTGCAATGAACAGAAAGAGTGAGCAGCAGAAAGAGAGAGAGTTGGGGTTTGGACAGAGAAAGGAGGGTGAGAGATGAATTGAGACAGAGAGACAGGGAAAGGAGTGCGTGGAATTGGAGAAAGAGTGGAAGGGAGAGAAGAGAAATACATAAAGGAGAGAGAAATCGGTTTTAGAGAGAGATAATAAAATGTGAGGCTGGATGAACACAGCAGGCCAAGCAGCATCTCAGGAGCACAAAAGCTATTGTGCTCCTGAGATGCTGCTTGGCCTGCTGTGTTCGTCCAGCCTCACATTTTATTATCTTGGAATTCTCCAGCATCTGCAGTTCCCATTATCTCTGGTTTTAGAGAGAGGCAAGGTTCAAATGAATGCCTGGGGAGACATGGCCTGAAAAAAAAATTTAAAAGATTTTGACCTGAGCCATCGCAGATTATGCTTCTGTCTCCCCAACCTGAGCCGTGGAGAATTTCCAGCCTGAACCAGTTTGGTCTCAGATGACCAGTTTTCACCGGTTGGGTCTCTGTTTAATTCTGACCTTCAGTGGCACCAGGGTTCCCAGCCCTACCCCCTCTGTCCACACGTCCCCTGCAAACTGTGCCATTCAGTCCGACATGGTTCACCTCTGGAGCAGTATTCCCAAAAGTCCTGGAATCCATCCAGGAACATGAGGAGTCAGGCCCCATCATGAGAGCCGTGATAATCATTTGAGTTCACTCCAAGGCAGAAAGGAACAGAAATCCACTCTGTTCGAAGTGATCGAACTTAACCTGCTCAATGATCCAGAGTGTGAACCACAATCCCATCCCGCCCAAATCCCTGTGGGAGTCAGTCTCACATTCCCACTCTCTGTCTGGGGAAGTGTTTCTCCTGAATTCCCTGTTGGATTTACGATGTCAAATCCGTTACGTTCATCATCCCAGTGCCATTCACTCACATTCCCTGCATTTACTGCACCTTCAAATTCCCACTTCTGTTTCCAAACACTCCCTCCCAATCCCTTTAACCCCCTCCAGCCCCTACACCCCTCCCAATCCCTTTAACTCCCTCCAGCCCCTACACCCCCTCCCTATCTCTGTAACTCCCTCCAGCCCCACACCCCCTCCCTATCTCTGTAACCCCCTCCAGCCCCTACACCCCCTCCCTATCTCT